>NC_047677.1:10324838-10432000 GCF_011762505.2 Arvicanthis niloticus
TTTTCAGCTTAGGAAACTCAAATGGCCAATAAGCACTTAAAGAAATTTTCAACATTCTTAGTCATCAGGGAAATGCAAATCAAAACAGTCCTGAGATTCCATCACACCAATCAGATTGACTAAGTTCAAAAACTCGGGTGAAAGCAGATACTGGGAAAGATGTGGAAAAACATTTCTCCATTGTTGGTGGGACTGCAAGTTGACACAATCACTCTGTAAATCAGTCTGGCAGTTCCTCAGAAAACTGGACATAGTACTATCTGAGGACACAGCTATACCACTCCTGAGCATATACCCAGAGGATGCTCCAACATATAACAAGGACATATGCTCTACTATGTTCATAGCAACCTTCTTTATAATAGCCAGAAGCTGGAAAGAACCCATATGTCCTTCAACAGAGGAATGGATACAAAAATGTGGCACATTTACACAGTGAAGTATTACTCAGCTATTAAAACAATTAATTCAAAAAATTCTTAGGCAAATGGATGGAACTAGAAAATATCATCCTGAGTGAGGTAACCCAATCACAAAAGAATACAGATAGTATGCACTCACTGATAATTGGATATTAGCCCAAAACTTGCAATACCCAAGATACAACTCACAGACCACATGAAGCTCATGAAGAAAGAAGACCAAAGTGTGGGTGCTTCAGTCTTTAGAAGAAGTAACAAAATACTCATGGGAGCAAATATGGAAACAAAGTGTGGGAAAGAAACTGAAGAAGGGGCTGTCCAGAGACTGATCCACCTGTGTATCCATCAAATGTGCAGTCACCAAAACCTGATGCTGATGTAAATGCCAGGAGTGCATGCTGACAGGAGCCAAATATAGCTGTCTCCTTAGAGGTCTTTCAGACTCTGACATATACAGAGGTAGATGTTCACTGCTAACCATTGATCTGATGATCATGGGGTTCGCAATGGAGGAGTTAGAGAGAATATTGAAGGGGCTGAAAGGGTTTTAGGTCCCATAGGGAAAGAAACAATACCAACCAACTAGAACTCCTAGGGTCTAGCGTCAGCCTGGGAGCACATAGGGACATAGGGAGAGACCCATGGCTCCAGCTCCAGCTGTATATTTAGGAAATATATATATATATATATATATATATATATATATATATATATATATATATATAAACTACAGATGCTTTTTCACTTATTCTGGGTTTATTTCCTTACTAGCATACTTCAACTGGAAAACAACATAAACATAAAACCCATTTGTCACATGAAACAGTGTAACTTAGTGACAACTGTTTAAACCATCCGATTCTTTCTTTCATCATTCCACAGCTGCTGAAGTTTGTATTCACTGACATGGCCCAACATCATAAAGTAGTATATTATACATTGCTATCCTATTACTATTCTAAAACATAAAATCTGAAGTACTTATCTACTAAATTTGCACGGCTTTTGCATGATTATGGAGCTAAATAATTTTAAGTGAAATTATTCTATAAATGCTCAATTTCTATATATGGTGTGAAGTCAAGAAGCCATATCAAAGTATAAATTATGACAGAACAGTAGTGAGTAGGGTCCAGTTTTATTCAAACTTTGTATATGACTTAAGAGTTATGTAATTACAATATATGGGCAGGAAAGAATGATAAAAGTGTAGGGGAAAAGTGAGAATAAAGCCATTCCTCTCAGATTTGTTATGATGAGAAGTGGGAAAATGCCTCCCACAGGAGCAACAAAAAAAACATTACAATGTTTATTTTATTAAGTCAGAAGCAATGTAAAATATGTTGATATCCCTCATGCATTCCTATCATTACATCAAAGAAAATATGCCTTAAATAATGTTAAACAGAAAACATTTTGTAAGTTTGAACAATACTTTGTTTAGAAACTGTTATCACCTGTTATTTCATAGTCAAGTTATTAAATATTCATTAGAGGAAAAGTTTTAGGCGAGAAACAGAATAAAAATGTGTCTAGTTCTGGCTTGTATTTGAGCTGAGTGTCCATTCCATTATGTGAAACTAAAGAGACAGAATCCTCTATACATTACATAGATGGTAACTACTACGGACCACAAGCAAATGTCAGACTGCTGCTATACTAAAGACAATCAAGTTGTTTCCCAAATGGGTGAAGGGGGAAGAAGTTTCCAGAACAATATCATAGTGAAAAATGATGAGTAAATTAGAATCTATGTACAACAAGAAGCATTATTCAGACTTCAATTTTTTCTCATTGGATATAATTATTATCAGGATACAGAGACCTCCACATATGAGTATATGCACAGATAAGAGGACTTCTAGAAAGAAAATAGTATTCATTATCATATTTTTTACATTATAGTAATTTAATTTTAATTAATCAAAACAGTTATACAGGTAGATTAAGAAAAATGGAAATTAAGATTTCTAGAAGAATGGCTTTCTCTATATACAGTATAAAACAGCATGTAGCATCAGTTAATGAAAAAGCAGCAGTGCATTTGAAAATGACCACAGAGGGCTAGGTTGGTGGGAGAGTTGGAAAGAAACAAAGGGAAGGGATAAAAGATGTTACGATATCATACTCTCAAAAATGAAATAGAAAAAAAATGAATCCCAAAATATTTTCTATGTAAAATACTAAAAGCACAGAAGATGATGAACATGTTAACTGGCTTGGTTTCATCATTTCATCATTTATAGTTAAACCACAACATAAATAGAAACAAATATTAACAATACTGGAAAAGACAGATCGCAGGCTTGACCTGACCTGAATACTACTGAAAGCTGGGAGAACTAGTACAATTAATTTAAAGTCTGTAAACTACTTTTTCATAATCTAATCATGTAAATAGCTAACATTAATAATAATTTTGATTTTCATCAATAAATATAGAATATATATGCTTATTGTTTTATCTTAAAAGTACTGAGATTAACCAAAATTGTTCACATTATTTCAGCAACAAACATTTGCACTTAACTGAGTATAATGAAGTAGTTTAATTTTCTGTTCTATTTCTTCTTTTTTCAGCTTATATTCATTTTTTAAAAGTTCCAACTCTTAAAATCTACTAATAAATAATGAAATAATCAGGCAATAATAATAGTTTTCACTGCTCTCCAATTATCAGTTACTAATCTTACAGGCAACAGAGTACTTTGTTTTTATCTAGTGAGATTAAAAGAAAGTAATCACAATATTACTTATTTATCAATATAGGTTTTTTTTAATTGTATAAATATGAGTCAGAGGGTCAACACCAAGGAACAAAAACATATTGTGTTTGAATTTATTTCTGTGGGTAACATGAATATGTCATAAAAATATATTTAAACATGTGAAGGCTTTGCTTCAAAATGTTTGTATATATTTCTATACATAGATGGTAACTACTACGGACCACAATAAAATCTAAGCATAAGTAAGAATTGTACATTTCAAAATTTCTAGAAATTTTACATAGTATTTCTTTCTTAAATCACTTATTCATATGAAAATTACATGAGTCTATCAGTGAACTAATCAGATAACTATATGTTCTAAATATAAGACAGAATTTAGGTCGTGGATTAAATTTTTCAATATTTCCCTACTCTCTTAACCTGTAAGTATTATTATTTTTTTCTTTCTTTGGTCATCATGATTTTAACATATTTTCAACATTATAGGACTTTTATTTTCTACAATGTTCTTCATTTTGGTTTGATTTTTCTTGCTAATTTTTTTTTTGAATTGGGTATTTCTGAGAGCAATACAACATAAATGCTTCTCTCCTCTGCTGCACATTATATCAGGAGGCACATGCTGCCAGATTTTCTCATTACTAGAAGAATTACCTTTGATGACTTACCTGAGATTTTTATCCTATAGGTCAATTCACTGTAAAATAACTAGCATTTTCTTACAAAACTAAAAGTAATTCAAAGGGTCTAACTTTGAGAATATGTAAATATTCTGCCACTCATTAAACTTTTGCCCAGTTTAACTACCACTCTTCAAGTTGTCTAAATCAATTACTATCATACTTGCTAAATCATCTTATTTCCTCCTATCTATTGCTACTTTCCTCCAGTTCAAATAGTGCAACCTAAACTTATCTTAAAAATATCTGTAAAGTTAGATGTTCAATAAAAGTGATAAAGTTTATTAATAATTTACAGTGTTCAATGTTATACTCAAAATTGAAGCTTTCATATTGTCATCTGTACAGATATAATAGTGCAAACTTTTTTATGTATGATTATATGTATATATTCATTTACCTATGGGTAAAGAGAAATGTAAAAAACATATTTCTAAGATTTGCAGAGTCTCTTCCAAATGCAAGATGCCTTACACACACTGTCAAAATCCCCACATATGCTTTTCTGTTAGTAATTATGGGCTATGTACCTGTGAGGCTTTCAAAGTGATGCTTATTCACTCTTTTTTTTTTTCCAGTTAAAAAAGAGCTTCTGAAGTCTCATAAATACCTTTAAATATTTAATCACATGAAATTGTAACACTATACTGAAAGTAAAAGCATTGTTTCTATATTCTGTCATTAACTCACAGTTATCAATATGCCCTCATCAACATGTGCTTTAAAACACAAACATCATGTACTATCTTCTATGTAAGTGCTTATATATTATTATTATAAAATATAACTTTCCTGCCCATCGTGTTAAAGCTTGCCTTTAACAATATCAACATGTTGGCAGCCAAAGTAAATGGGTTGACCTGAAAATAAACCCTCAGACAGAGTTATTAAATTAACAAGCTGGCAAGCCAATGATGGGTAAGATTTTGCACAGAACCTTACCAACCTAAGGCATAAGTGCAATGATTTTGATAATGCATTTTTCATGATGGGTCAATAAGGCATACTTGACAGAACAACCTAAGAAAGGCTTGGTCTTTTTATGAAATAGAAAAGGGGAAGAGGCAGAGAGCTTTTGGGGCTGTTTGGCAAGAATCTGACACGAGCCAAGGACAAGAAAATGGGCTGTTTGACAGTAATATGATATTGGCTAAGGACAAGGAAATGAGTTTCAGGCAGGAGTCTGAGATTAGGCTAGAAAAAAGAAGTAATTTCAGGTAGGAATCTAAATCTTTCATTAGAACAAGGAAGTAATCTTCAGACATGAAAATGACTTTGGGTTAGGACAGAGAAGTAGGCTACAGTTCATCTTGATAAGCCCTTAGAAACAGTGATCACTTGAGTGTTCATGGAATTTTGTTTATTGCTTTGCTTGTTCTTTGGCTATTTGTCTTTGTTTTCTTGCTTGTTCCTTGACTATTTGCATCTATTGTATTGCTAGTTCCTCAACCTAAAACTGACCATAATAGTTGCATGTAATTAAAATGGTATAAAAGCAAGAAAGAGGAGGGGGATAGGATAGAAGGATTCTAGGGAGGGGAAATGGGGAAAGGGGATGGCATCTGCAATGTAAATGAATAAAATATCCAATAAAAATAAGAACAACAACAATGGGAAAAATGTAGTTCTTTGGTTTAATTCCATTGTCTTTTTACCAGGTGGAAACATTTATCTCTATTTACCTATTTTAGATTCATTATTGACAAATATATAAAATACAAATTATCAGATAAAATGATGCAAAAGTATGCTTATATGAACTGTGACACTGAATATGAAGAACAAAGTCAATAAAAGGAGACCCAAAGCAATAGTGACGTATGAGGTTTATTTTTTGTTGTTGCTGTTGTTTTTTTTTCTTTTTTTTGTTTGTTTGTTTAAGCAAACTCAATGAAGTTGTGGTTGTTACAAATTCAATAAAGGAAAAATGAGTATTACCTAATAGTGAAATAATACAAGAAAGTCTACAGGATTTATTTGTTCACATATTTTTCCATGTTTCTACATCTTCATAGTTAAAGATTCTTCTTATCCTCCAGGTAGAGGAGGGTAGATTATATATGGAGATATTATGGTCTGCTTCAGGAAAAAGTCATGAAACACGTCTCAGAACTGCCAACATAACTTACTCAGTTTTGCAAAAAAGACAATTTTGAATCATATACTTAACACCATCACATTCCAAACTTGTTCAAAATCTAGTATATGCTTAGAAACTTTTTTCATGGTTGTTACTGTATAATAAATCAACTACATAGCTTAGCTTAAACTTATTCTAGCATTTACTTATATATACACTTATATCACCATACATTGACCAGAGCTGCCTGTTAATTATTTTTCTATTACTCTGGGAATATGTCTCAACATAAATAAGTTAGGAAACAAAGGATTTATTTTAGTGCATAGTTCCCCACCAGATTCCATCACAGTGGAGAAGGCATGACAATAGGAAAATGTGGTGCCAGAAACAAAATTTGGCTAATAGCATATGATCTACAAACAGGATGAAAGAGCAGTCTTGAAATCCACCCCTAATATCATACTTCATTTTGCAAGTCTCTACCTCTTATACATTCCATAACATTTTTTTAAAGCACCACCACCTGAAATCCATGTGTTCAAATTCATGAGCCTATGAAGGACTCTTGTCCTTGAAATTACTGCATTCCAAGGTAGATGCACTCGGGCTCATAAATTGCTCATCATTCAAAATACAGATATTACAAACTCAAAAGTTTGTGAAAACTTTAACTGTCTCAATACTGTTCAAATTAAAATTTTCTTCTGAGGTACAAGACATTCTCTTATCTGTAAACCCCCATTAAGCAAATTTTGTATTGATTTCTTCTGACATAGATTGGCAAAAAATACACATTCTCATTCCAAAGTGCAGCACAGTGAAGAAGGGCCAGACCAAAGAAGGACCAAAATCAAGAGGAACAAACACCAGATCAACATGCAATATCTGATGCTTCAATTACAAATATCTTGGTGTCTTTATTTCTCCAGCTTTTCAGGTTGTAACTTGTATCTTTCTCTTGGCTATGTTTCACTCTCTGTGACTACATGGCCACAGACCTTGACAAATGTCCCGTGGATATAGCATTTTCAACATCTTGGTATCTAAATTGTAATCATGGTTTGGCCTGCAAAGCTTAGTATAATGGTCACTTCATGCTTCCTTTCAGGTTCTATAATGTCATAAGTTGTCTGGCCACTGTGTGCTCTCAAATCAAAGAGTAATAATCCACAGAACCCCTCAGTCTTACAAATTCATTTGGGCCAAAGGAGCACCAAGTGAAATATTCAGTTGCCATCATTAAGTGAAATGCCCACTTGAAACAGGATTGCAGCAGCTGATGTTAAAGCTGGTGAAACATTTGCATATGCATTTGCTTTCTGAAAACATCAAACCACTTAAACCCTTTTTACATAAGCTGGTGCCTTAGCTGGAGTGCAGGGTGTTCCTTGACATCACCTGCCCTACTGTTACAATGATGAGGAGATGTGTCTGATTAATGATTCTAATCTCTTTAACAATAGCCTACTTTTTTCTCTCTCCAAGTGACTTAAGTACAATCTTCAGCTACCTAACATATTTTTCCTGTCTATCAGTACATTTTTTAAAAAATAAAAAACCTTTCTGCCACACTGTGACTCCTTTTTATTGGAGACCTGAATAAGAGTCTTGGATAATAACAGTTCCACAAAATCAAAAGTAATGATCTTTTGAAGTCTACTCTGAAAGACCAATTATACCATTGCTTTTCATTCAGTTTCATACAAATTCTCATAACATTTGTAAATATACCCACTTTTGACAAATTTTTAAAAATAATGCCCCAAAGTACAATTCCTGAAAGGACAATTGTTCACATATATAAACCTTATGAAAATTCTACTCTGCATATTTCTCTCAGAATTTTTCTATATGACTTTCACTGTAATGCAACCTTAAGATATGCTTACAAACCTCAATATGTTTCTCAGCCAGTTACAAAATCTTCTGAATTTTTTCCACAAAACAAAACTTAAAACCAGATGATCAAGTTTACCATAGCAACAATCCCATAGCCAGTAGCAACATCTCTAGTTAATTCTGTGTTGTGATAAAATACCAAATTAAGGAAAGGAAATACTTGGCTTAAACTGCAGAAGAATTGAGTTTATTAGGGCAAGAAAGACAGGAACCCTCATGTGGGGCCGTGAAAAGGTGTCTTGTTTTTTGGTGTGGCAAAAACCTCGAACCTTGATGCCAATGGGGCAACAGCAGGTGTTCGACTACGACCCCCCAGAACCCAGTGTCCTGACACATGGTCTAAGACCTCCATTTGGCCTGCACCTTGCAGTCACGTAGGGCAATCACCTTCCACAGATAGAGGGCATGACTACAGGCCTCAGGCCTCGAGAGATTTCCATATTAATGAATTACCTATAGGCCAGAGAGCTTAGCTAATTAAGTATTCTTTACCCAGACCCTCCTGCCCCTCTCCCTCCCTATTTATGTCAGGTCCCTCCTGGCTTAAGTGGAGGTGCACATCCAGACCATCTATCATCCGCCATGTCAATAAAGCCATTTTGGAACCCCGAACTTTCTCGTGTCATTGGGGCTTGCCATTGTGCTGCCATCATGGAGGACTTCTCTGTGTTTCAGCCATGGAGGCACCATTCAAGCCAAGCTCCCGCAGAACGCTGCCAGAGCCCTCTCTTTCCTCCTCATCTCTCTTGGCATGTGGGCCATTCCATGGTCTCCGTTCTGCTGCGCACCCCCCACCCCCAGTCATGCCTGGGGCCCCGAATAGAGACACCAACCTCCAGGTCTACTTGAGAGCCCTGTGCTGCCGATGGAATCAGGCTGTGTTCACTCCCCACTCTGGGGCACCCTGGTGGCTTCTCACAGCCCAATGTCTGCCTGGCATTCGCCCTGAACAAACTCCATCAAGGTTCCCATGCTCTAGTCATTGGAGCATTGGGACTCACCAATTGCCCAACAAGATTCAGAGAACTTACACCTGTGCTCCTGCATGCTGGCCCTCAGATTTTTCCCTACACCTTCATCCCATCAGGAGAGACATACAGACAGACAGACAGACAGACAGACAGACTGACTGACAGACAGACAAATGGCAGACAATAGAATAAGGCTCTAAACTTTCAAACACCAATTGTAAATTTTCTCCAGTAGGTCCCTACTTCTTAAAGGTCTATAACTGCATCATACAGCACCAAGCACCTGAACCAAGTGTTCAAATACATAGAATATCTCTCATTCACAATCAACATGGGTAGCTTAAAAGATAACTCAGCATTCTATTAAACTTGTAAAAAATTGTTTTATCTGTCTTAGTGATTCTTACAAAATTTAAACTATAATACGGAATTCATAAAAACTTGCAGGCATTTGGACTAAGGTTGTAATTGAAGCATAAATTACTTGAGAAAAATGTTATAGAAGTATTACCTTCATATATTAAAAAATAATTTTCTGTTATTTCAAGGTTAATTGTTTTCTTTTGGAAGTAATTTATTTTTATAAGCAGTTTTTTATTCCTATATTTAAATATGTTCCTAAATTTAAAGAATTCCTAAAGACTTCCCATGATTTTCTATTTAAATTTATTCTTTAATTTTGTTATTTAATTCATTTAACGAAATTTATAATGATTCTTTAACCTTCATAGTTATAAATTATACCATATACAAATAAATATAATTTTAATTTTATAATTTACATTTCTAATTAGCTTATTGTCGGGTAAAAATATCTGAGCTTACTTCTGGGTATTGAAAACACACCAATGCCTGAGTTTTGCTCCAAGTTTTGAACTTGACATCCCACTAATCCCAGGAAGAAATTTTCACCATGAAAAGCACCCCAAGAAAACCATATATAAGTCTGACTCCTGCTCAGTTTTTTGTTCCTTCTCCCATAAGCAGAGGTAGCCACCCTCTTGTGTCTTTCTCAGTAAATCTCTGGTGAGTCTGGCAACTATTGGCATTCATTTTTATTGCCACCAGCACTTGTTTCCAGAGTACTTTAATGTAAGCAAATTGTATTAAAGTTGAAATAATCTAAATACCACCATATATATATATATTATATATATATATATATATATATATATATGTATGTTTTACATTTATAATAATGTATTTTATATATGTATACATGTATAAACAGAAACACTTTCCAACACACATATGCATATATCCTATAATAATGTCTAGCAAAAAGTTTCATATGTGGAAGTAAAGAAAGCTTATAACACATGGGAATCATACCACCTTATATGTCTTTTATATACATTGCTTGAAAATTATTATTTTAAATATTAAACTTGAACAACCTTCTAAGTGAAAGTAGAAAAAATAGGAGTTAAATTTTCATATGACACTCTCAGTTAGCATTTTCTTACAAACACTGACTGATCTCTGTATAAACTAAAACAGTCTCAAAATGGATTTGAAAGCAGTTTTCACAACTTGTAAGGTTAACATTTTTACTGTGACATGATGCTCAAAATAAGGATAAAAACTTTAATTCACTACAGACTTTTTTTGAGTCATTTCTTAGATTAAATATTTCAATACTATTTATTAAATTTGCCTCTGGGATTCTGCCTGGATGAATTTAAAATGCTGTAAAATGTTGTGGGAAGACAGTCCTCCTCAGAACATCTCATGTTCTGTTAAAGATGAGGACAAGATTGTAAACATTAAATGCATTGAGTCACGTCTAAAAAAACCTAGATTCCAGAATTCAAACAAAAAAATTGCAAGGATGGTGGGAGCATACCCTCATAGAAATTCCCAGAATTTTATGGATTAGACATGACAGAGGCAGGCCACCAGAAGAGTAAATTCCAGAATTCAAACAAAAAATTATCTTGATACTAACATTTGTTTCAAGAATTTTATATTGCAGAATACACAGCCTTGGTGTATCTACTCATCAAGCGAGCTGAGCAGACCTGCTCGAACCTCTGATGTCCTGGAATTTCAGCAGGATGCAGTGAATATGCATCGTCAGAGGCTTATCAATGTACCCTCGCCCCTGTCCATCTTCTAATATGTCAATGTCCATAATCAGCTGGAAGAAGTTAATGAAGAGTCAGCGCCCCTATACCCTGGGCTTCGGGACTCAGGTAGTTAATATTAGGCTGTATTTCTAGAGAAAATTAATGGTTTTATTGGAACAGGGAGGAATAGTTAAAATTGATTACATAGCTATAACCTAATTGGTAGAAATCTGTATAATTGTTACTAAACTGAAGTTATAATTTCTTAAATGGTACAAAATTTATTTTAATTTAAAATTCAAAGTTTCATTGGTATATTTTCTCTTATTAATTCAAATTTGTGGGTACAAGGCTTAGATTCAGTCCTTCTTAAAATTTTTTTAACTGAGATGGTTAGCCTGTGAGTTAAGGGCCTATAACAAATTCATTGCTCTGAGTTGATTATTAGGGTGTTTTCTAGATTTTAATTAGAAATAGCTGAGAGGAATTAACGGACAACAGTCCAGATCACTTTACATAGATACTTGGATTTCAAAAACATCAGAAGTCCACTGAATTGATGTTACAAAAATTTCTGTATTATTGTTCATTTGATTAGAGACTTGTCTGCTCTTGACAGCTTCCCCATCTTGAATTCTAAAAGAAATTAAGCATCTTTGGAGTTATTCCAGTGGTGGTTTCACAGCCACTTTTGCCTCTTTTCATCTACAGACAATATACTGTCTAGAAATTGGACACACTTGCAAAATAGTTGACTGATTATATCTGCCAAGACAGAGTGATCAGCCCTTAAAAATTCTGCATTACTAGGTCTGTCAGATGATCCTGGGCCAGAAGGCTAAAGACCAGATGCTCCAATGTTTTGAAGTATAGGGACTGTCCAGGTGTTTAGCGGTCTCTATAAATTGGATAAGTTTTGGAAGCTATGCTTTGTGCTTCTCATATCTTCAATTAATTCAGTCATTCTGGATATCTGATGGGATTGAAGACTTATAGTCTCATAGCCAACCCAGGCTACTTATTTTGAGAGAATTTTTTTTTCTTATTTTAATAGGAAGTGTGATATGTAGCTGCATATTTTCCCCACAAGTTGGGAGGAGCTAAGGTTCAAGGAGTAAAGAGAAGAAGAGGAGGAGTAAGGAGAGGAAGAGGAGAAGAAAGAGGAAGAACTAAGGAGAGAGATGTAGGAGCCATGGATGATCATGCATGTATCAAGAGCAATCCTGGGTAAAAACTTATATTTATGTTAGTTAATTGGTTAACACTTCCAATTGTGTAGGCATTTTGTTTGTTGAGTATTATCAAACTTATGAAGCTTTTGTATAATCTAAGCATTAGAGTCTAATTTCTACTGGGTACTGCATGTATAGCAGACTGGTCTTGGCCCAGGCCAGCCTTGTAGAGACAACATGGAAGATTTGCAGAGCCATTTCCCATGCTGGTGTCTTGTGGGTGGCAGGGTAGGTGTCTCTGGCCACCTGAGCTGGCAGCCTGAACCAGTGGCCTGAGCTGGTGACTTGAGCAGTGACAGCAGCAGCTAGAACAAGTCACTGCTCATGACCTCAGGCCTAGCCTAGTCAGGAACATGGTGGCAGATTAAGAACAAGCTAGATTGGGTGCAGCCAATTTAAAATATTACGGCAACAATTTATGACAATGTTATCAATGACAAAAAAGGACACTTTATCCATCATATGACTTTTGGAATGTGGAGTTCTTCTGTTTAGCAGAATAAGTAAGATTTAATATTTTTCTGTGTAATGTCTTGCATAGTTTGATACCTTGCACTATTTTAACAGATCTATACAAATATATACAAACTTTAATGTTTCTAGACATATTGTTAGCATGAAATATAAACCATTCTAATGTGACTTTGACAAAGGTCACTATATGGAACAATAGGAAACTAGAAAATCTAGATATTGACTCTTATAAATGTTATCTATATATTATTGCCAAAGTAATAAAAGTAAATGAATGGGTAATGAATGTGTTTTGTATAGTTATTGCTACAACTGTCAGATAGTATATAGGTAAATATAAAACAGAATCTAAACATCCACTCAACATAATCGTAAATTAACCAGGAAAACACAAGAAGATTAGAAAAAATAAGAACTGTCAGTAACATGATGTTAGAGATCTTAAGTGGCACACTAAACCTAATGACTGGGAAATACCTTAAAATTTTATTTTTGATAAAATGTTTATATTTGGAATGTATAAGAAAACTCTCAGTATTATAGAGAGTGAAACAAGTACTTAAGAAATGTTTATAATCTTAAGTAAATATTGCATCAAGATGACAACTAAAGTTTAAAAAAAGAGAGATGAGAGTTATATCATTATTATTAACCAGTAAAATGCAACTGAATGAACGCCTTATTTACAAACCACAATCACATTTTGTGGTAGATAAATAATCATTGGCCATGTGAAATTATTGTTACATGACAAATACCAAGTGCTCTCCTGCATGCACAATAACTGGAGGAAAACCAGGTTATTGTCCTGTTCTGTATTCATTCACCTAGTCTGATTCATGATTTAGGAATTAAATCTAATTGTATTTAAGGTCTCTTTAGACACATAGCTACCTATACCACTTTGATAAATGTCTCCATATATGTGTAGATTCTGGTCATTGCTCGTTGTCCTGCATTAGTGGTTAATTATAGTGCTCATGTTTAAATAGTTTAGGTTCAACTTTTGAGGTTGGTTTGAGACAATGTGTTTCTATTTTCATGGTTTTTGGTCAAGGTAATGTTTCTTCTCTTCTGGGTAATGTATTTCTTAAGAATGTTTGGGAAAATCAATTGAGGGTGCAAACTTTCCTAAGTTTGTGCAAGTATTAAAAGATTTTTCTCTGAAGAACAAATTTGTTTGCTATAATATTCATGATTGGCAGGTTAGATATTTTTCTGAACTTGTTTTATATCATTTTATTCCCTTGTCTATAAGATTTCTAAAGGAACAATGCTAGTAGTAAAATTGAAATTTTCTTATTGATGACTTGAAACTTTTTCCTTTGTTTTTTAGATTTTACTCCCTGATATTTTTCTAGTTTGATTCTTATAGGGGAAAATTAATTTTTCTAATCAACTCTACTTGATATATTGCTTGCTTTCAGTGCAAGGATGTCAATAGTGTTCTCACAGACAGAAATATACTTGGCTGTGACTCTAATAAATAGGTTTTTTTTTTGTCACTTATTTATGGTCTCTAAATTCAGGCATTTTTTTTCTTTTCTTATTCTAGTACATTTAAGTACACTTCTGATTTTATGTTTTTTTTCTTTACATGGACACATAGCAAGTGGCTGAGTTTATTTTTTTATTTCATGAGTTATCATTTCTTATAATTTTTTAATGGTACTTTCTGGAATATCATTGAACTAATTTATCTTTATGTAGTATTTCACTACTCACATGATTTTCCTTGAATTCAGTTAGTAGTTAGTTGTTATGCTAATTGTGGTTTCATATATATAATGAAATAATTGTGCTTTCATATTTTATATGTATATATAATATGAATATATGCATGTGTACATATATACATACATATCTGAAGTGTCATTTGGGACTTATGGTTAGCAGTTTTCATATATGGTGTTGGCTTTAACTATAGATAGATATTATGTTGTGATTTTCATTTAAGAGTATTTACTCTCAGTAGAGTAGATCTGACAGATTTGCAAACTCATGATTTTGATACCTGAGTGTTGTGCAACCATCTTTATTTCTGTTGAGAGACTTCTAATACACATTTTAGGCACAGCTATGTAATGAGATCTTAGTTTTCTGCTAGGAGAGGATGGTGCTATAAGCCTGAAATATTTCTTGCCCAGATGTGGAATTTCTTTGAGGTTCCAGTAATGGGGATATTACTTTAAAAAGATTCTTAGATCACTATGGGTTTGAGTAATAATTGTGGGCTCTGGAATTTGACAACCAAGATGATGAAAATTTTTTCTCTGACTCCTTCAGCTAATGTGCAGCCTGGGATAATTGCCAGCTTTCTTGAGATCTATAATTGTTGATGTTTACACTGAGAAGATGGATGTGAAGATGTTTTACTCATGGTTTCTACAGTAAAAGGATGTGATTTCCTCACATGCACATTCACAGTGGATAGTTGCAATTGAATGTTGCTTAGATTTTCAATTTATGTCACTTTTATCAGTCTTTTAGTCTTAAACATTTTCTGTTTACTTCTTATTGGATAGGAGGATTGTTCCACAATCTGTTCTTACACATCTGTATTGTGATTGCTGTATGGGTGCATCAGTATCATCAATGCTATATATATATACATATGTACTGTGATTGACATATGGGTATATCTGTACTTCTGTCAAAATTAATTAAATTGCTCTATAAAGCATGTTGCCATCAATTATTATAGACCCTGAGCAATATTCATCTCACTTTTATATCAATAAGAAGCACATACCAATGAAAATCTTAAATTTGAAATCAAAGTAAAAAGTTTGAAACAACAAAGATCAACTAACAGACCACATGAAGCTCATGAAAAAGGAAGAAC
Source organism: Arvicanthis niloticus (assembly GCF_011762505.2). Lineage (NCBI taxonomy): Eukaryota > Metazoa > Chordata > Mammalia > Rodentia > Muridae > Arvicanthis > Arvicanthis niloticus. The sequence continues at coordinate 10,340,246 of NC_047677.1, forward strand.
AAGTGTGGATGCCTAGGTCTTACTTAGAAGGAGTAACAAAACACCCAAGGGAGCAAATATAGAGACAAAGTGTGGGGCAAAAACTGAAGGAGAGGTTGTATGGAGACCATTCCATCTGGGTATTCATCCCATGTGCAGTCACCAAAAATAGACACTGATATGGATGACAGGAAGTGCATACTGACAGCAGCCTGATAAGGCTGTCTCCTTAGAGGTCTCCCAGAGTCTGACATACTCAGAGGCAGATACTCACAGCTAACCATTAATCTGATCAAGGGTTCCCAATGGAGAACTTAGAGAGAAGACTGAAGGAGCAGAAAGGGTTGGTGACCCCATGAGGAGAGCAACAGTACCAACCAGCCAGAGCTCCCAGGGTCTAAACCATCAGCCTAGGAGCACATAGGGAGAGACACATGGCCCCAGCTGTATATGTAGGGGAGGATGGCCTTGTTGGGCATAGAGGGGAGAGGAGATCTTTGGTCCCATGAAGGCTGAACACTGAGTGGGGGGGGGGGGAATCTGAGAGTGGGGAGGTGGGAGTGTGGGTAGGTGGGTGCACACCCTCATAGAAGCAGGAGGAAGGGGATGAGATAAGGGGTTCTTAGGTGGTGGGGGGAATGGGGTAAGGGGATAAAATTTGAAATGTAAATATTATATCCAATAAAAAGGGGGGGGAGGGGAAGAAAAGCTGTTAGAACCAACATCTTTAATAAAATGTCAACCCTCTTTAAAAACATTATCTTGATACTAAAATTTGTTTTGAGAATTGTAAATTGCAGAATACATAGCCTTGGTGTATCTACTCATTAAGCAAGCTGAGCAGACCTGCTCAAACCTCTGAGGTCCTGGAATTCCATCTGGATGCAGTGAAGACACAGCGTCAGAGGCTTATCAATTTACTCTTCCCCCCCCCACCCATCTTCTAATATCTCAATACCTGTAATCAGCTTGAAGAAGTTAATGAATAATCAGGGCCCCTATTTCCTGGCCTTGGGGACTAAGGTGGTAAATATTGGGCTGTCTTTCTAGGGAAAACTAGTGGTTTTGTGGGAATAGGGAGGATTAGCTAGTATTTATTGCATATCCATAACCTATTGGTAGAAATCTGTACAATTATTATCAAGATGAAGTTATAATTCCTTAAGTGACCTTGGTTATTTTTTGCTGTCTCACCAATATGCCAGGAGCAATCTTTGACTTATGGAATGTATGGGAGATAAGTACTCCTCAAAGAGTCACAGGAACCTGTGGCGCCTTACTTTTCATCCCACTTTTCCTTCACAAGGTTGAATCCCACATAGTCCACACACATTTTTTGTTTTCTGTTTGATTAAGAAATTTAATAAGCCAGTTATGGTTATACTTGGATAAGATTGCAGCATTCTAGATAGTGAGGCAGGAATGTTGTGAGCTTGTTGATGGTCTGAATCATATAGGAAGATTTTTTTCTCAAAGAACAAAATGAGTGACAAAAATAGTTTTAATTGTGTCATTTTTTTTACTATGTCACAAATTTTAAATCATCTTTCCATATTTCTTACAATATTCTACCTTTTCATCTGTACCCTAGAAATTTTCTTGAGGTAGTATAAATTTACCTTCACTTTTAAATTTTCTTTCTTTTTCCATGTCTTCATGTCCCCACAGCTTCCCCTCCCTCCTTTGGACTTGTGAGCAATGGTTATATCCTATATAAAATTGTTTCTTCACAAATCTTGCTAATTTGCATAATTTAAAAATTCTTCATTGCAATGAAAAAAGCTATCTCTTTTCTTCTAACTGTGCCACAGAAAGTATATCAACTCTTGTTTAACTCTTGCAATATTTGATGAATTGATTACCATTTATTAATGTCAGATAACATTGATACTTTTTTCTGATAGAACATAATGTAATAATTTAGTAAAAAGTATTTTGTAGAAAAAATGCTCAAGTGCTGAGACTCACAAATTGTGTATCTCATCCAGGTGTAGTGGCGCATACCTTTATTCCCAGCATTTGCGGTGCAGAGGCAGGCAGATCTCTGTATATTCTAGGCCAGTCGGATCTACAAAGTGAATTCTAAGACTGCCAAAGCAACATACTGAGACCATATCTCAAAGCATCCAAATAAAGTGAAAAAAGAAAATGAAAGAAATTGTATATATCTTCAATATATGTTGTGTAGTTGAAAATGATCAGGTGATTTTCAAAAAGAGAGGAAGGAAGGAAGGAACAAAGGAATGAAGGAAGGAAGGAAGAGAAAGAAAGAAAAAAAAGCAGCTTGACATTTTTCAGTTGTTCTGTCCTATGACAGAAATTGTCTTACATTGTTGGGATAAAGCCTTTTAATTAGTACACTGATTTACTCTTATTACATCAAAAAAAATTTCGATGTAGAAGATAGGTGTTAAGTTAAAAGGAAATTCAAAAAACATCTATGTGTTATGTTTCATATAATATAATGCAAAGGATCATAGAAACTAATGTGAAATGAGATATTTCCATTCACAGGTTATGGAATGTAGAATCTTGGGTGGAGGTAGGGAGACTCCTATGTATTAATATATTAAAAAGAAATTTGTTGATGTATAGCTTAAAAGTATAGCTACTAAAATTAATAACTGTGTTGTCCTAGACCAGAGGTTCTGAACCTATGGTCACAACCCCATTCATTATCAAATAACCCTATCACAGGGATCACCTAAGAACTTCAGAAAACAAAGATATTTATGCTACAATTAATAGCAGTAGTAAAACTACAGTTATGAAGCAGCAATAGTAATAATTTAATAATTTTGGTTCACTACAATATGGCGAACTTGTAACAGCATTAGCATGGCGAATTTGCAGCATTAGAAAGAATTAGGTACCACAGATCTAGATCTTCAGCCTCACTTATAGCTGGAGATGCTGTGCTGTTAATTTATTGTTTGGTAGTTGTTTGGAAGGGTGTACATAGCAGAGTGACCTTGACAATGTGGAATATATAATTAGTATTGTTATTACTGTCTGATTAGCAATAATTTCATTGATTATTTTAAGTGAGTTGTGTTTGGTCCTAAGTCCCTGGGATGCCCAACTTTTAATTCTTCATTATCTAGGCATTCTTTTTTTTTATGGAAGTGTAAACAATCTCTGAGTCCAAACCTTGGTCTTGATAGGTAGAAAAGTTCCTAAGAGTAGGTATCATGGTGAGCATTCTAAAGTATATTTACGGTAGTCGTAATGAGGAAGCTGACAGGCTTATGATACATATGGAGGATTGTTTTTAAAATATTATTTTCTAATTGAAACTGATTTCTGAAGTAAATACTTATTTATTCTGGAATAAGATTATTCAACAGAATATGTAAAACTATGCCTAGTAACAATTGTTTAAGTCAAAGACAGAAAATATTGCTAGATCCCAGAAACTACTTAGACAGGAACAGGGGGATTGGAAGAGTGTGGGAGAAATTTCTCTGTTGAACATATTGAATATTGAATATTGAATAGAGATAAGTGAGATAGAGCTAAGAGAAGCAGACAGAAGGAAGGAGGCAGAAACACAAAGGAAGTCAGGAGAGAGGAAAAATGGCAGTAGAAGTTTACCCTCATGACTCTCACAGTCTTAGGTAGTTATTCTTAACAAATTGTTAGAAATTTTTTATTACAATTCTAAATTGTGTGTGCACAAATCAAGATTGTGATTTAAGTATTTGCTGATATATAAATCCATTGGTTAACCTTCAGCACTTAGAGTCTTATTTCTACCATGTACTGAGAATTTTGGTATCTACTATGAGTATGGTGATTATTGTCTGGGGTTAAGCAGAGCACCTTGCGGGTGGCAGAGTTGGCCCAGGGACCATGACTAGAGGAGGTCCAAGAGCTGGCAGGCAGAGGCAGCAGCCACACCAACATATCCTGGGCCCCAGACCAGCGCCAGTGAGGCAGCCAGCTGGTACCGTCATTAGTGCTGGAACTTAGAGCTAGCAGCCATGTGGCTGTATTCTTTTCCAATACTTTTCACTACAGAAGAGTCTCAGTATTCATTATCATTCCAGCCTGTTCCTGTTTCTCTCTTGTGCTGGACATTTCTAGATCTCCATGACCCACGTACTCAGTTCTTTCTACTCATCTCGCTGGGTATAATGTTTTCCTTTTCACTTTCTCATCTCACCTATTCTGAAAGGATTTTTTAAACAAATACTCTGTCATCATATCTGTTTTCTAAAATTCAGTTTGACATTTGTCTATAGTATTTTTAGTGTAAGTAATGATGTGGTATTTCCCAATGAACAAAAAGAAAAGACTTCCTGTGTGAGAAGATTTTAGTTAATCAAGCACTGTGTGGTCTGTGACAATGAAGCTACTTTAAAAAATAATTAATTGATTCGACATCATTAAGGAATTAACAAGGAAATCATGATTTTAGGTTTTATGAAACTCTACCATTATTGTGTATTACTAACTGCAATATTGTTTTAGAAACTCATCACTGAAAATTTAAGTTAGTGACTATATATCAGTCCAGAAGAAGATCAAAATCTAAACTTTTTCTTTCTAAGATATTTTTTTCCATGTGGAAATCCTAACAAAAAACAAAAAACAAAAAAGAATGGAAGAGTAGAAAAAGGATTCTCATTTTTTGTTATAAATAGGAGAATATAATGTTGGCTTGATAATATTTTCATACAAAATACATAATTTATTTTAAATATAGTATGCTAAACAGAAATATATAAAAAATAAAATAATCATATTTGGTAAGCCAGATTATTCATTTTTCATGCTTTTCAAATATGCTTTTACAATATAGACTACTTAGAATTTTCTCATTGTCTTTTGCTTTATGGGATGAGGTAACAGAAACAGACACAGAAAGAGAAACACTGCTCAGTCTGCAAGGATTGTATTTACTGTACTTTGTTGCTTTCAGTTTTGTGTTGTCCCCAGAAATTAAATTTAAATTATGTTTTAAATTATGGCAGAAAAAATTTGTTTCTCTTGCTTTTTCTTGCTGTAAAGCATTCCAGTTTTATGACGGATGGTGTTCATACCTGTATAGAAAGAGGACTTTTTTTTAAAATTTTATTTAAACTGTTTTTGTACACTCCAGATTTTATCCCCTTGCCAGTCCACCCTCTGTTCTTCATCCCATATCTCACCCCCCTCACCCCAGGATTTCACAAGGATGTCCTCACCCCACAATCCCACCAGACCTCTTGCCTCCATGAGGCCTCCAGTCTCTTGAGGGTTAAGTGTATCTTCTCTGACTGAAACAAGACCTGTTGGCAATCTTCTGCTGTCTATGTGTTGGGGGCCTCATATCAGCTGATGTATGCTGCCTAGTTGGTGGTCCAGTGTCTGGGAGATCTCAGGGGCCCAGGTTAATTGAGACTGCTGGTCCCTCTACAGAGCTGCTCTTCTCCTCAGGTTCAACCAGCTTTTCCCTAATCTAACTACAGGGGTCAGCAGCTTCTGTCCATTGGTTGGGTGTAAATATCTGCATCTGACTCTTTCTGCTGCTTGTTGGGTCTTTCAGAGGGCAATCATGATAGGTCCCTTTTTGTGAGCACTCTATAGCCTCAGTAATAGTGTCAGGCCTTGGGGCCTCTTCTTGAGCTGGATCCAACTTTGGGCCTGTTGCTGGACCTCCCTTTTCTCAGGTTCTTCTACATTTTTATCCCTGCAGTTCTTTCAGACAGGTACAACTTTTTAATAATATTTATTTATTTATTTATTTACTTATTTTTAGATTCTTTCACACAACTACTATATTTACATCATTTCCACTCTTCTTACCCACTACAATTTCTGCCATATTTCATCTGTTCCAACTCCCTTTTAAAATAATGACCTCTTCTTATTATTGTTATATATGTGTGAACATGTATGTATATTGCCTGTCTGTATGCTTGTGTATGAATGTCTACTTGTGTATATATGTGTGTGTGACAATACTGAGTCTATATACTGTTGCTACAATGAACATATATTTAGAGCTTACCTCTTGAATATGAGAGCATATAAAATGTTTCATTAAAAAAAAAAAAAACAAAAAAAAACAAAAAAAAAAACCTATGTGGAAAGACAGGCTCCAGTCAGGGACAGGGCAGGTAGCACTAAGGAGATACAGATGGCAAAAGACAAGCACAAGAACATAAGCATCAGTAACCCAGGGTACTTGGCATCATTAGAACCTAGTTTTCCCACACTGGATTGTCCTGAATTCCCCATATCACCAAAAAAGCAAGATTCAGATTTAAAATCACTTCTAATGATGATGATAGAGGACTTTAAGAAGGACATAAATAACACTCTCAAAGAATTGGAGGAGAACACAGGTAAACAGGTAGAAGCCCTTAAAGAGGAAACACAAAAATCTCTTAAAGAATTAGAAGAGAACACAACCAAACAGGTGAAGGAATTGAACAAAACCATTCAGGACATAAAAATGGAAGTAGAAACAATCAAGAAATCACAAAGGGAGACTACACTGGAGATAGAAAACCTAATAAAGAAGTCAGGAGTCATAGACACCAGCGTCACCAACAGAATATAAGAGATATAAGAGAGAATCTCAGATGCAGAAGATACCATAGAAAATATCAATACAACTATAAAAGAAAATGTAAAATGCAAAAAGTTCTTAATACAAAATATCCAGAAAATCCAGGACACAATGAGGAGACCAAACCTAAGGATAATAGGTATAGATGAGAGTGAAGATTCTCAACTTAAAGGACCAATAAATATCTTCAACAAAATTATAGAAGAAAACTTCCATAATCTAAAGAAAGAGATGCCCATAAACATACAAGAAGCCTATAGAACGCCAAATAGACTAGACCAGAAAAGAAATACCTCCCGTCTCATAATAATCAAAACACCAAGTGCACAAAACAAAGAAAAAATATTAAATGCAGTAAGAGAGAAAGGCCAAGTAACATATAAAGGCAGACCTATCAGAATTACACAAGACTTCTCACCAGATACTATAAAAGCTAGAAGATGCTAGATAGATGTCATACAGATCCTAAGAGAACATAAATGCCAGCCCAGGCTAATATACCCAGCAAAACTTCAATTACCATAGATGGACAAATCAAGATATTCCATGACAAAACCAAATTTACACAATATATTTCCACAAATCCAGCATTACAAAGGATAATAGCAGGAAAGCTCCAATACAAGGAGGGAAATTATACACTAGAAAGAGCAAGAAAGTAACCATCTTCCAACAAATCCAAAAGAAGATAGCCACACAAAAATAACTTCACCTCTAATAACAAAAATAACAGGAGACAACAATCACTGTTCCTTAATATCTCTTAACAGCAATGGACTCAGGTCCCCAATTAGAAGTCATAGGCTAATGGACTGGATACATAAACAGGAACCAGCATTTTGCTGCATACAGGAAACCCACCTCAGTACAAAGACAGACTCTACCTTAGAATAAAAGGCTGGAAAACAATTTTTCAAGCAAATGGTCCTAAGAAACAAGCTGGAGTAGATTCTAAAATCTCCCACCCAAGAACACAAAGCAGGGGACTCATGGCTCCACCTGTATAGGTAGTTGAGGGTGGCCTTGCCAGGCATCAGTGGAAGTGTACAGCCTTGGTACCTGAAAGTTTGAATTCCCGAGTGTTGGGGAATTGCAATAGCAGGGAGGCGGGAATGAGAGGATGGTGAGAGCACACCCCCATAGTAATTTTGGAGCGGGGAATGGGGTAAGGGGTTAGGTGTCAGTGAAAGTTTGGATTCCCTGATGTTGGGAAATTTGAGAGCAGGAAGGCAAAAATGGGAGGATGGTGGGAGCATACCCTCATAGAAATTCCCAGAATTATATGGATTAGACATGACAGAGGCAGGCCACCAGAAGAGTAAATTCCAGAATTCAAACAAACAATTATCTTGATAATAAAATTTGTTTTGAGAATTGTATATTGCAGAATACATAGCCTTGGTGTATCTACTCATCAGGCAAGCTGAGCAGACCTGCTCGAACCTCTGATGTCCTGGAATTAAAGCTGGGTGCAGTGAAGACACGGTGTTAGAGGCTTATCAATTTACTCTTCCCCCAACCCCTCTTCTAATATCTCAACACCCATAATCAGCTTGAAGAAGTTAATGAAGAGTCAACGCCCCTATTCCCTGGGCTTGGGAGTGAGGTGATTAATATTGGGCTGTCTTTCTAGGGAAACGTAGTGGTTTTGGTGGAACAGGGAGGATTAGCTAGGATTTACTGCATAGCCATAACCTACTGGAAGAAATATGTATAATTGTTATTAAGATGAAGTTATAATTTCTTAAATGTTACAAAATTTACTTTGACCTCAAATTTAAGGTTTTCATTGGTACAAGCTTCTTATTAATATAAAAGTGAGATGAATATTGTTACTATCATAGGCATTGCGCCTGTATAACACATTTAGGAATACAAGGCTTAGACCCAATCCTTCTTTAACTTTTTAAACTTATTTGAGATGGTTAGCCTGTGAGTTAAGGGTCTATAGCAAATTCATGGTTTTGAGTTTATTGTTAGGATGTTTTCTGTATTTTCTTTAGAAATAGCTGAGAGGAGTTAACAGACAACTGTCCAGATTGCCTTACATAAATAGTTGGTTTTCAAAACATCAGAAATACACAGAATTGATGTTACAAACATTTCTGTAGTAATGTTCATTTTGATTAGAGACCTGTATGCTCCTGACAACTTCCTGTCTTGGATTCTAAGAAGAAATTGAGCATCTTTGGAGTTATTTCAATTGTGGTGAGTTGGCCACTAGGCAAGAATTGCCTCTTTTCATCTACAGACAAATCACTGTCCAGAAAAGGACACACTTGCAGGAGAGTCGACTGATTATATCTGTCAAGACAGAGTAATCATCCCTTAATAATTCTGCATCACTAGGTCTGTCAGATGATCCTGGGCCAGAAGGCTGAAGATCAGATGCTCCAATGTTTTGTAGTATAGGGAGTGTCCAGGTGTTCAGCCATCTCTGTAAATTTGCTATGTTTTAGAAGCTATGCTTTGTTCTCCCATAATTTCAGTTAACTCAGTCATTCTGGGTTTCTGATGGGGTTGAAAACTTATAGTCTCATAGCCAATCCTTGCTATTTACTTTGAGAGAAAAGATTTGAGTGGATGGTTTTCAGCTGACATTCATTCTAAAGCCAAGAAAAAAAAAGCCAGGTTCAGAACTAAGTCTTTTATTTAGGAGAGATGGCAGAGGTTCTGCTTAGTCAACAAAATGATGGACTGGGTATTAGGTCTATCTTGAACCTTACTGACATAAATTGGTATAATTATTCTCTAATTGTATTTTGAGAGAAAAGTTTTGTTTTAATAGGAAGGGTTATATGTAGGAGGAGCTAAGGTGGGAGGAGTAAGGAGAGGAGGAGTAAAGAAAGGAGAAGGAGAAGGAGAGGAGGAGCTAGGTGATGAGAGAGAAAGAGAGAGGGGGGCCAGACATGGAGGCAGATGTTCACATGTCTCTGCCAGTCAAAGATAGTTGATATATCTAGGTTGGGTATTAGGTTACACTTCTGATTGATATTGAGCATTACCAAATTTATAAAGCCATTGGTTAACATTTTAAAAATTGTATAAAAGTAAAAAGAAGAAGGGGATATGGGATAGGAGTTTTCTAGGGATGGGAAATGGGGAAAGGGAATGGCATCTGAAATGTAAATAAAATATTCAATAAAAAAATAAAATAAAATGAATACCTTGAAACACACACACGCGTGTGCGCGCGCGCGCGCACACACACACACACACACACACACCTATGCTTCCAATCTCTGTAGCTCCTAATTACCTAGAACTCTTCATCTAGTGTTGAGGCCCTGTAATTTCTTTCTGATACACACTAACATGCTGACTTGTTTCACGCACCTTTTTGAGTCCCCTTCACCCGCGAAAGAAACACGTGAGGCTTTATTCTTGTATCAGCAGAAGCAGAAAGACCCAAAGCCCAGGAAAGGCACTGCTATATGTACCCTAGAGTGGCATGTTCACTTCTGATTGGCTGTTCACTCATCACCCCATATTACGCCCTGGGGATGGGCAGTGACCTTGGCGCGCTTTTGCCTTTTGCACCTGCGTAGTTAGTTGTTTACTTGTGGGAGCACAGGATGCCCGCGCCATCTTGTAATGGCAAATGTTGTCATGCTCACTGCGACTCCTAACATCTCCCCCTATCAATATTATTAAGATGGAACAGCCTATTGCCTATCAAGTGCAGCACCAACTCAGTGAGGGAAAGCAGAGGCTTGATCCCCTGTGCAAAATGAGATATTGTAATGGGTTTCTTCTCTTGTAGTCGTGCAATGAGTAATACTTCCCATACCCATCTTGATGCCTTTTGATGGGGAAAGGGAGCCTCCGCCCTGGGGTGCCACCAGGGGAGGAGGTTTCTTGGCATCAAGCCTTTGTGCAATCAGCCATACTTTCAGGAAATCTATCCACACTCGTGGAACATTCCCTGTCGAGTACTCACTCGCAAACACCTCTAAATATTCAGGTACCACAGTTATTCAGGCAAGGGCTGGCTGGACTTAGACCTCTCATTGACCCAGTGCAATGGGCTGAACCCTTGGGGTGCATCGACTGAGGGTTTCAGTCATCAGTTACTTTCTTAGCATAAATAGCCAAATTTCAGGGGGAGATCCTTGCTCCAAGGCTGCGAGTGCTTGAGCGATAGTGACCTTGTCACATTTTTGTTGGGCTCTGAGCTTACAGACCAACCATAACATGAACACTAATCCACAAAATAGGGCTGCACCAAACAGGCCTACCCCCACCCTTTAAGAAAGATAGAAAAGGCAGAGGTAAGCCAAGAAGTAAAATCGCCAGGGGTAACAGGGTCCGCTCGTGTTCCATCAAGGCTCAAGATCTGGATCTGCAATTGCTGCTGCACCTGTCCAACTCCCCAGTCCAATTCCCTTGTAAATAAGCAGAAAGATTATGGCTTTGAATAAATGTATCATTCATAAATCTCAGAGGTGTAATACATAGATGTGGGGTTGCTGACACGCAGCTCATTTGAACCACATCTGTGAGCTGCTCCACATGGGCTTGGAGCAAGTCAACTCTCTGATTGACCAACAGGATGCCTGATGCCAAGTATGCATCCACTTTCTGTAGAGTGGTCAAAGCCTCAAAGGTCTTTTCTGAAATTTGATTAACAACAGTAGCTGCTGTAACCTGATCAGCCAAGGCCATGCTGGCTGTCACAGCTGCAGCTTCAGAGATGGCAACAGCAGTGATAATGGCTGCAGTTATATCAAAATCTCTCTTCTGTCGAAATAAAGTCAAGATCCCAGATGTATGAACAGGATTAGGGATCCAAGTGGTATACTGGCTATTAGGGCCTGCTTATAGACAAGAGCAGACCGGCACTGGGACATAAAGGAAGTTACATAGGTAGAAGTATTAAAGGAGTTGTTGGATAAGATGAAAAGAAATGGAGGATACACACAAACTGGAGTGAGGCATTACAGTTAAGGGTATAGGAGAAATTCTGTTTAGCAGAAGCGGAGCCTTTTAAGAAGGCAAGGGCATAGGTTTTAGAAAAGCAGATAGGATAGCCATCTAAATTCACTATATATACTAGGAACCCAATTTAGGAGAGTCCAAATGAGAACTGAGAGCGTCTGCAGATGAATCCTTCGGGGGGTCATTTTCAGGAACCGCGAGTCGCTGCATCAGTCGCTCTGGCAGCCAAATGGATTGTCTTCTTCCTGTGGAAAAACACAAACCGCTCCCCTGGATCTTATTAAAATAGGATCCGGGCCTTTCCATTGACCAGTCAAAACATCTTTCCATTTTATCATTTCTTTTGGCCTAGTTGGTTCCAGGCAATGGCGATCAGCCGCTGTATTGCCCTGACTGTCCAAATTCAAAAAGTTGAGAGTAAAAAGTGCCAGAGAAACAGTAGCTCGTGGCACCGTGGGCAGAGCTTCCTCAACTTCTCCTTTTTGTTTTATCAAATAAGTTTTAAGGGTATTATGAGCACGCTCAATGATGCCCTGTCCCTGAGGGTTGTAAGGAAGACCCGTCAGGTGTGTCACCTCCATTTGGTGACAAAATTGTTGAAATTTTTGAGAAGTGTAGGCTGGTCCATTGTCAGTTTTAAGGATTTTAGGCTTTCTCCAGGCACTCCAAGCCTCAAGACAATGTTGAATAACATAGGCCACCTTTTCTCCGGTCAATGGAGAGGCGAACATAACTCCAGAACAGGTATCAATGGAGATATGCAAATATTGTAATTTGCCAAAGGATGGAATGTGAGTAACATCCATTTGCCAGATCTGTAATGACCTAATTCCCCGAGGGTTAATTCCGGGATGGGGAGCAGGTAGAAATTGACAGCAGTTTTGGCATTGAGTCATGATATCTCTAGCCTCCTTTCTAGTAATGTTAAATCGACCTCGTAGCGTCTCAGCTGTCACATGAAATCTTTTATGAAAGGCTTTAGCCAAATCTAATTTTGGCGAAAGGGCAATTGCAATCAACTTTGTGCTTGATCTGCCAGGTCATTTCCATGGGACATAGGTCCTGGTAAGCCTGAGTGAGCCCTAATATGAGTTATAAAGACAGGGAATCTTCGCTTAGCCAGGGTAAGCTGAATCTTTTGAAAAACTTCTACAAGTCTGCTAGATGTCTTAATTAACCCAGCAACTTCTAATGTTTTCACTGCATTAACCACATAGAAGGAATCTGAAACAATATTTAAGGGACCTGGAAAGATTTCCAGAACCTCTGACACCACTAGGCATTCCACAATTTGAGGTGAGGTTTCATGATATTGTTTGGATGTAACCTTATCATTAACCACATAGGCACCCACTCCTGTTTTAGACACGTCCATATAAACTACCATTCCATCTGGGAGTGGCTCCTGAGACACAATATGTGGAAATATGATAGCTTGAGTTAAGACAAATTGTAAGATGGGATGCTTAAGATAATGATTATCTATTTGACCTTTGAAGGAAGTAACCAGCACTACCCAAACATCAGAGGTCGCCGTTAGTATTTGGACTTGATGGGCAGTATAAGGCACTATCAAAACCTTAGGCTCCCTTCCAAAATGGGTAATGGCTGTTTTTAGTCCACGAAGGACAAGTTGAGCAACTGCATCTGGATACCTTTCAATAATCTTTGCGGGAGAAGCATTGGTATAAATCCATAACAAAGGCCCCTCCTGCCATAACACAGCAGTGGGTAAGTGTCTAGTTTTAAAAACACATAAGTCAAAGGTTTTGGTTTCATCTATGCGTTTTAACTGGGCATCTTGTAAAGCATTTTCTACTACTTGCAGAGCACGGCTCACAGCCGGTGTTAAGGCCCTCGGTGAGGAAATATGAGCATCCCCTTCCAAAATATCAAATAAAGGTTTCATCTAAGCCAAGGGAATTTTTAAAAATGGTCTTAACCAATTTATATCACCTAATAATTTCTGAAAATCATTCAAAGTATGTAAATGGTCTCTACAAATCTCCAATTTCTGAGGAATTATTTTTTCTGGATAGATAACTGTCCCTAAAAAGGAGCCAATTTCTGAAAATTGAACTTTCTCAGTAGCAACATGCAGACCCCACTGTTTCAACGTGTTTAATAATAAGGGGTATGAGGTCTGAAAAGCAATTAAATCCTTATGACACATAAGAAGGTCTTAAGAGTAGCTGTGCTATTTGTGCGTATACCTGCCAAGGGTGAGCGGTCTGGTCATTCACGTGTACGCGAACTCCAGCCAGCATGTCAAAAGTCCATAATTGTTGACCCTCAATGCTTGCATTAGCTCTGGCTTGTGCTTGTAACTGCTCATGCCAGAGCGCTTTCCATTCCAAATATTGGCCCATATTGTTAAGTACCGCCTTCACTGTGTCCTGCCAGTCCCCTGGCGTCATAGCAGCTGTACTTAACCTCTCCACTTGGGATACAGTAAAATTAGCCCCAATTCCATATGCACATACTGCCTCAGCTAATTCTTTGACCTGCCTATACTCTACTGGGGCATGAACAGGAGCACCTTCTGCCGCTTCAAAGACCTGAAATGCAAGCTGTAGCTGTCTCCAATCTCCTGGGCTGAGAAATGAATTAGAGACGCTGCCCAGGGCATAGGCCGGAGGCAAGGGCGGGGCCGAGGGATTCAAGGTCTTTCTTAGTCTTATCTCAGAACGGCTATTTTTTGCATAGGCGGCTGCTTCCTCCCCTAGGCTTTCTTCCTCAGAGCTGCCAAGGGCTATGGAGGCAGGTTCCTCAATGGGGTACAGGGTGGTCCCCCTGAACTCCACTCTCTCTTCACCAGCCGGTGAAGGTTCCTTAACCTTAACAGGCCCTGCAGTGGCCTGCAGGCCCCTGTTCCTTTTGAATACTCTTTTCTATGACCAGGCTCCTTGGCCTGCCTCTGTTGCCCAGGCTTTTTTGCCTGCTTCTCCTTTCCAGGTTCCTTGGCCTGATGCTAGCTAACATGCTCTGTTTCTGATAGCCTGGAGAGGACCTCTCTTGAAACCTCTTGACTTGCCCTAATAGCTGTGCTGCGAGCTGGATCCTCACAACACAAATAAGCTAAAAGCGAAAGCAACGCAAACAAGAGGCCAACTAGTGTAGCGGCGGCAATGAGTAAAAATCCGCTCGCAACCAAGGCTTCCACCCCAAACATACCTCTCAGAGATGTACCTCGATCCTGTAGTCTTTTAACCCACCCTGAATCTCGGGGGGGTCTCTCGCGGTGCCTTGAAATTCCTGGGTTTCGGCACCAAATTGTTCTGCGCCTCTTTTCGAGTCCCCTTCTCCCGGGAAAGAGACACGTGAGGCAGTGTTCGGGTGGTTACTACAACGAGGCTTTATTCTTGTATCAGCAGAAGCAGAAAGACCCAAAGCCCAGGAAAGGCACTGCTATATGTACCCTAGAGTGGCGTGTTCACTTCTGATTGGCTGTTCACTCATCACCCCATATTACGTCCCGGGATGGGCAGTGACTTTGGAGCGCTTTTGCCTTTTGCACCTGCGCAGTTAGTTGTTTACTTGTGGGAGCACAGGATGCCTGTGCCATCTTGTAATGGTGAATGTTGTCACGCTCACTGCGGCTCCTAACACTGACT
The DNA here is from genome assembly GCF_011762505.2 of Arvicanthis niloticus. Classification (NCBI taxonomy): domain Eukaryota; kingdom Metazoa; phylum Chordata; class Mammalia; order Rodentia; family Muridae; genus Arvicanthis; species Arvicanthis niloticus. The sequence continues at coordinate 10,355,336 of NC_047677.1, forward strand.
GCTGTCTTCAGTAAGCATATCTTCATTATACCACAATATTGTTGATATTACATGGGTGCTATATTCTTTTTATGTCCAGAAAACACCGTCAAAATTAAGTTCCAGTTTTCTGGTTTTTATAGTCCTTCTGTTCCTGTATTCAGTTTGTTGCCTGAGCCTTACCCATATAGATGGCATTGTAGTTGAGATCTAAGTTATTTATCCTTTGATTTTGATGAAGGTGGATCTCTCTTATAGCCTCTTTTGTAAAAATAATAAATAAGTAGATGAATGCCTGGATGAATGAAAAAAGTTTATTTGTTGAGATGCAAGAGCTTTACTGTGAGTATAATTATTATTATTTAGACATAAATTAAATACACTTAAGAAGGGTTTACAGGGTATCGATATGGTGAAGAAATTAAATCCTAAAGCATCACTGAATTGAAAGCCAGACACGTTAACTGTGGAGTCATTTCAGTTCTAATGTTACTAGACATCTAAGTGTTTTGAATCAACAGCAAGTGCCTTAAATGAACAGAATAGCCAGAGCAGAGGAGATTAGCTTTGACAGCAACAGATTTAATGTCTTTACAAGGCAGGTCACGATGGCCGACACCTGTACTTCCAACATTCATAGACTAAGGCAAGTAGATCATGAGGTGGAAAGAAGTCTGAACTATAGTGAATTTGCATCCAGCCTATGCAAACTAGTTTAAAAATAAAAATCAACAGAACGAGCACTTTAGTTATATCCTAACTTGATGAAGGCCCAGATTTCAATCCTTAATAAGGAAAAAAAAAGAACTAAACAATATTCTTTGATTAATATGTATTTTATTTTTAAATTTTTATTTCATTTACTAATACACAAAATAAACCTATATACAGAGTATTATGTAATGTCTTATGCATGTTAATAATAAAAGGCTAATCCAGGTTATACATTTTAATCTCCTGGAGGATTTATTATTGTTATAGAATAGAAACTTTGTTTTCTTCTTAATTACAGAACAGCATGATTTTATTACCTATAATCTTTCTACTGAAGTATTCTTGTCATAAATATTTTTCCTGGATTACTGTAACCTGTTTTTTATCGTTTGGCCATTTCTGATGCCTCCTTTTTTCTCCACTTATCCCTTTTCTTCTGGTACCCATAATACTTTCTATTCTTAATAGATGGAAGTTTGTGGATTTATTTATTAGTTACAGTATGTGATAATTGTCTTCTATATTTGGCCTTTTTTACTTTTCATTACTTTTATTACTTCATTACTTAATTTGAAAACCTTAAAGAGATAATATGCATTTTAGGATAAGAAGTCATGTTTGTTATTTTGAAACAACATCAAGCAATATGAACAGGTTAAAATAATGCATGAATGAGGTAAAATAGAATAATATATTATTTGTTTGTAACTATTGGATTATATGTAAAATATATACTTACAGAGTACAATGCTATTGACAAAAGCCAAGGTATGATATCAGCATAGGAGTCTGTCATTAGTATTAAAAAATGTGATCTGTATAAAAGGATGGAATTCTGCCATATGCAATCAGAAAGATGAAACAAAAGAACATGCATTAGTTAACTTGAAATAAGCCAGGTATGGACAGAAATAATATCTCATGTAAGAAATTACAGAATGTGACTAAAAATAAATTTGAATTATAGTATAATTTCATAGCCACATAAACAAATGATTTAGGTAATCACTTATTAAAACCATTGCAATCATACAGATTAGAAGAAAAGTTTCAGGATACTTCTTATTAAAAATTGACTTATACTTTTATATATTTTTACAGTTAGAAAATGTATTTGGTTAAATGTTTGGACTCTGGAGTCAGAATTTTTGGATCTAGTTTCTACTGTTATTAAGTTAAACAGTAGTTTTAATTTTCTCATAATTGAAAAAAAATCAACCTTCAAAATGGTCCATACTTCAATATCTACATTCCATCTTCTCACCTGAGAATTAGGACACATTCTTGCTTTTTCTTGTAGCACAGTCAATCTGTGACTCTTCTCACAATAAATATACAAACAATCATGTGATAAGTCTATACTAGACTTTAAGGAGTCTAAAATTTCTCATCTAAATTTCTTAGAGCTTAGTTGTAAATTAAACAGACTTGGACTAATTCTCTTATTAGATTAACGCTTTTCCTGGGAAATAACCATGACAGAAACCACACAGTTGCATTTCTTATCTCTGTAATGATTTTTGTTTTTATTTTTAAATGAGGAATTGAGTAGTATTCCATTGTGTATGTGCTGCACATTTTCTTTTCTTCTTCTCTCATACATTATAAACTGACCACAGTTTTTCATCCCTCTACTCCTCACAATCTAGTCTACTTCCTCTCTTGCACAGATCCACTCCTCTGTTTCCCTCAAAAATGATCAGGGCTCCCAGGGATATCAAGCAACCAGAGTATAACAAGTTACAAGAAGACTAAGTGGAATATCATTGAAAATCAGTTCAATGACTAAGACTACTGATGGTGCTAATACTACTCTACTGCTATTTTTTTCTCCCTCTCTTTCTCCTTCTCCTCCTTCTCCTCTTCCTCTTCTTCCTCCTCCTCCTCCTCCTCTCTGTCTTCCTCTTCCTTCTCTTCCTTCTTTATTTTTTTTTCCAGTTGTATTTAGTCTTATTCTAGGTCTTTGGATTATCTAGCCACTAGTTCATGGTCACCCAGGCAGTGTCATGTTTTGGATTCCTCTCTTGGTTTTGGCCTTTAGTTGGACCAGTCATTGGTTGGACACTCCTTTAAATTCTATGCCACCATTTCCCTGACAACATTTTGCCTTTAATGCAAATTTTAGGTCAAAGGTTTTGTGACTGGGCTAATTTCTAATTCCCACCATTGGAAGCTTTATCTGATTACAGAAGATGCCCAATTCAGTCTCCATATTCCCCATTTTTAGAAGTCTTTTCTAGGATCATTCTTGTAGATTTCAGTGAGCTTTTACTGCACTAGGTTTTTATATTGCCTTCCAAATTCTTCCCAATTCCAGTTGTTTCTACCAGTACTGTACCATCACCCTCCTCACACCTTATCCCACCTGTTCCTACCTATTCCTATCTATTTCTGCCCTTATTCTACCTGTAGTATTTATTATATTTTCTATTCCCAAGGAATTCTATTAGTTCTTCTCTTGGACCCTCTTGTGATTTATCCTTTTTGGGTCTGTGGATTGTAGAAAAATTATCCTTTACCTAAGTGCTAACATCTACTTCTAAAAATATATGCTATGTTTGTCTTTCTGTATCTGAGTTTCCTCAGTCAGGTTGCGTTTTTCTAGTTCTGTTCATTTGCCTGTGAGTTTTATGTTATCATTTTTAAAAACAGTTGAGCAATACTCCATCATATAAATGTACCACATTTTTTTATCAATTGTTTTATTGAAGGACTACTACATCATTTTGCATTTCTGGCTATTATGAATGAAGCTGCTTTGAACACAGTTTTGTTAGTCCTTTATATATGCTCCAAAGTAGTTGGGTATTGAATTAGGTTGATTTCCAGCTTTATGAGAAACTGTCATATTGATTTCCATAGTGGTTGTTTAAGTTGGCACTATCATGAGCAATGAAAGAAAGTTTGTGTTATTTCACATCTTCACTAAAATTAGCTGATTTTTAAGTGATCTAAAGATTAAAATTTGTAGGATAAGACATACTTTAGAGCATTTTTCTATACAGTATTTTACTGACAATCATTTGACTAAATTTTAAGTTATTTTATTCAAGAATTTAGATTATCAGCACTCTTGTACTATATATACTCGAGAGTATATATGAAGTGGGTTTGTTTGTTTTTTAGCAAGTTCATGCATTTCTAGTCTGCATTTTGGTTATTTTCCATACTCATGTGCCCCTTCATCTTCATACTTCTGTTAAAATTTGATTTTCCTTTCTACTTCCTACTTTAATTTCCCTTTGTGTGATATACTACTTTTACTCTAACAAAGCAAGTGAGTCACTCAAATGATAAAATCTTTAAGACAGTAAAAAAAAAAAGGAACATGAAAAATCTTCCATGCTTATGATAGAGTAAGATTAATAGAGCAAAAATGGCCATCTTACCAAAGGCAATTTACAGATTAAATCCAATCCCCATTAAAATTCTAACACAATTCTTCACAGATCTCAAAGGGCCAATTTTTAGCCTTGTAGGAAAATACAAAATCACGGGATAGCTAAAACCATTCTGGAAAAAAAAAAAAAGGCAACCCAACAACAACAAAAAAAACCTCTTAGATGTATCATCATTCTTGACATATTTCTTTTAATTTTCATAGCTTTCATGAGCAGGGTGGATTATGTACCCAGTTTTAATATATAGTTGAGTTAGTATGGGGACAGAAGGAAACAAGGTTCAAATGAAAAATCTAGCACTCTACAGGAGCTTGATCTCACTCTCTAACACAAGAGAGGTTTCTAGTCTTTGAATTTATACTTAGTTTACTTTTCTTCCATTAAATACTCCTGAAAAATATTCCAGCTGCAAAGTTCAACCTAAGATGTTATTCCTTGTGATAGCTAGATAGTGGCTATGTCAGCAGCAGTTTGTTAAAAGACAAATCTCAGGGAATGGTTTCATTTATCAGACAGCACATTGACAAGATGAACTTTTAACTGAGTCAGCTAAATTTTCAAAAGGATTCAGTGATTCCAATATAGGATAAGTAGAACTATTCCTGCTGTTAAATTGGTTTTGAATAATTAAAATGAGTCTCCAATTCCTCTTCTTTCCATAAGTGGGCCTCTTTGTTAATTCTGAGTGACAGCAAACTGTTACAAAGTAACTTATAGAACTTCTGCTAATCAGTGGCCTCCTCTGTCAAAAGAATTGCATCTCTAGCACTTTGAAAATTTGACCTGGACATATGCTTCCCCTTTCCAATTCTAATCTCATTCTCCAATCTCTCTTTGCTTGGTACTAGTAGAATTCATGCAAAGTAAAGAGTAGTAAAAGCAGTGTTTTAACTAATGTATCTAAACAAATATAAAAATGACATATCATTGAAATAATTCACATCTGTAACTTTTAAATATCATGTGTAAAATCCAAAATTAGAGTTGATGGCTATGGCATCAAGTATCAAACTCAGAAATATAGGCTAGGGAGTAGAACAAAAATGAATGGAGAGCATTTCTGGGACTAGCTGAAGACCTGGGACAGGGGAGGTTGTGGGAAGCCAATGGGGTAACCCTAGCTGAGATTCCTAACATCAGGGGATTGGAGACTGAAGTGGCTACCTCCAGGAGCCAGCTGGCACTTCCAGTGGAGAGAGAACATTAACCTACCCACAAAATCTTTAATTCAAAACTTGTCATGCCTACAAGATGCAAAGGGATAAATATGAGGCAGAGATTGAAAGAATTACCAACCAGTGCATGGCCCAACTTGAGACACATCTCATGTGAGAGAGGCAAACCCTGACACTACTAATGATACTCTGCTGTGCTTGCAGACAGAAGTTTAGCATAACTGTCTCCTGACAAGCTTCATCCAGTGGATGGAAACAGATGCAGAGAACCACAGCCAAACATTAGGAGGTGCTAGGGAGTCTTGTAGAAAAGTGGAGGACAGAACTGTCAGGGCCAGAGAGGTCAAAGACACAACAAGGAGACCTACAGAGTCAAATAACCTAGGCCCATGGAAACTCACAAAGAATGAGCCACAAGCCAAAGAACAAGTGGGGACTGAACCTAAGCCTCCTTCACATTTATAGCATACAGGTAATTTAGTCTTCTTGTGGGTTGAGTCTCTGAACAATTGGAGTGGAACTGTCTCTAACTCCATTGCCTGCCATTGGATCCCCTTCCCCTAACTGTACTATCTGGTTGGTCCTCTGTTGGAGAGGTTGTACTTAGTCCTGCAACTGGGTTTCCTAGAATAGGAATGTTATATAGGAGGGGCTTCCCCTTCTCTTAGGAGAAGGGGAAGGGTAATTGGTGGAAAGATTTATAAGGATAACACTGCAAAGAGGAGAGGGATTGTGGGAGTGTGATCAGGGATGTAAAGTGAATGAATAAATAAATTAATGAAAAACGTAATATTTGAAGTAGACATTGAAGTTTTTCACGGCTCTTTGATATGCTGATTGCTTCCAATATGGAATCATCATGGCAAATGATAAATAAAATGAACTAATTACCATGAGCCACATATTCTTCAAGTAACTTGCCTCCCAACTGTATATAGAGTTCAATTTTATTCACTTACATTTGGGCAAAATTGTAACTACTTTGTAACATAAAAAAGGAGATAGTCATGAAGTTCACAAGGATTTCCACACTACTCCATAAGAATCAAGACAGCTTTTATCCTATTTATTATTTTGCTTGCTTTTGACCTATAAAATAAGCATTTAAGATATTCTATCACTTTAGCTCTCATGCTGCAATGAAGTTTATGCATTTACCCTAAATTGAATAGAGTCAAGTAACTACCCAGGTGACCCACAGAGCACCATGAATGAACTTCTTCCCTCTCACACGGATATAGTGACAATGGCTACAGAAAAGAAGTGACTTTACTATCATCAGAACAGAGTGACAAAGTAGAGTCAATGCCTTTCTTTTTACATGACTCACAAATTATGTACAAAGTAAAAGATATCTTAAGTTATTGAAGTCAGGTGTATGCAAATATTTAACCATGCATATTTTACTAGAAAAACACTCTGGGAAATTGACTTAATTGTTTATTCACACAGGTCTGTAGAGAAAATAATGTCTTTGTGCTGGCTAGATTTATGCCAAATTACTCAAGTTATAATCATTTTGAAAGAGGCAACCTCAAATCAGAAAATGCTGCTATCAGATTGGATTATGGACAAGTCTTTATTGAGTTTTCTTGATTAATGATTCATGGGAGAACACCAAGCAAACTCTATGGTGCTACTGATAGCCTGATAATTCTGAGTACTACTGGAAAGCAGGATGAGGAAGCAATGGTGAGCAAAGCAGAAAACGGCATGCCTCCATGGTTATACAGCAAGTCTTCATCAGTTCTTGCCTTCAAGTTATTGCTTTGAGCTCCTGAATTCTCTTGATGCTCTCTACAGATGTAAGCAAAATTAAGCTCTTTCATCCTCAAGCACAGTTGTATTTTAGCATAGCAAAAGATACCATAGGAAAAACAGTCATAGATATCAAATGTAATGCTTCCAACTCTTAAATACAATAGTGAAGATAGGGGATTATAGGCAAAGCAAAGGCTGAGATACATGCATCATCATGGCTGACAACAGAGCTGAAAACAATGATTTTCCTTTGTTTAGCAGTTTAAAGTATTTTTTAATTAACCACTTTATTCATATACATTTCAAATATATCCCCCTTCCTGGTTACCCCTCAACAAAAACCTCCCATCTCATCTCACCTTCCCCCTCCTCTTTGCGTCTATGAGTGTGCTCTTCCACATACCCACCCACCCCCTCACTCCTGCCTCACCACTCTAGCATTCCCCTATACTGGGGCATCAAGCCTCCACAGGACAAAGGGCCTCCCATAAGGCCATCTTCTCCTACACATGTATCTGGAGCCATGAATCCCTCCATATATACTCCTGGTTGGTGGTTTAGTCCCTGGGAGCTCTGGGGTTATTTAGCTGGTTGATATTGCTGCTATTCCTATGGGGGTTTTAAACCCCTTGAGTACCTTTCATCCTTCCACTATCCCCTTCATTGGGGTCCCTATGCCTCAATCCAATGCATGGCAGTGAGTGTCTTCATCTCTATTGGTCAGGTGCTGGTAGAACTTCTCAGGGAAGAGCCATACCAGGTTACTGTCAGAAAGTGCTTCTTGACTTCAGCAATGGTATGAGGGTTTGGTGTCTGCAGATGGGATGGATTCCTAGGTGGAGTAGTCTTTGGATGGCATTTCCTTCCATCTCTGTTCCATTTTTTTTTTGTTCCTGTCTTTCCTTTGCACAGGAATATTCCTGAATTAAATATTTTTGAGATGGGTGGGTGGCCGTATCTCTCATCTGGGTGCTGTGCCTATATACTGGAGATGCTTTCTATACATTCTATATTTATTTACTTCTTGAGAATTCAACACATTGACACTGAATTGACAGAATTTTCATTCTCATTTCCCTCCAAATTCTTCCATGTGCCCCTATTTCATTTCAAATTTGTCTTATATTTTCAAAGTATTTTATACACACACACACACACACACACACACACACACACACACACACATATATATATATATATATATATATATATATATATATATATATATATATATATATAGGTAAATGTTATTTTCTCTTACACCACAACAAAAAAGAATATGTTCTTAGCAAATAAGGAACATTATTGAAAGTTATAATGGGTCAAAAACACAGAGAATAAAAAACTGTAATGTGTCTCACCAAAACTCATACAACTACAACATAACCCCTACACCTAAGGCTTGGGGAACATCTGGGAAGAGCTGTTAAGAGCCAGAGGATCTACCTACTGCAAGTCTCTGTCTTCTATACAGAAGGAAGCTGTGCCTTTGAAATCTTAGCTAGAAGTCACCTGAAGAAGAACAGCAAGATAACAATACCATTGACACTCAATGTGGGAAATTTCTCCCACATTATAAATAATAATTTAATTAAAGAATAATAATAATAATTTAATTAGAGAAACTAAATGTATGAAAAGCAAATACTTTATTGTTTAATGCAAAAGGCATTTATATGATTTATTATTAATTAAACATAATCAGTAGAATCATAATTCTTTTAAAAATATGCTGTATCCTAATGAAAACAAGCATGGTTTAAGAAAGTATCTATTCATTGCATTTGAGATATGTTTAGGTCTTTATTTTACCAGACAGATGTAGATTATTCCAGATATTAAACAGAAAATATTAGACACATAGGCATGGAAATAATAGACATATTGAAGAGCAATGAGAATTTCCACATGCCATATTTATTATATATTCATATGTACAAAATGTGTTAGAGAGATATAAAGTTTAGAAGCATATAACAAAATTTATTTCACGCCTGTTATCACTCCAAAAATGGCAAAAGGAAGTGTCCAAGATCTCAACTGTGGCCAGAAATCACTTCAGTAAGAAGTAAAATCTGTTTTCTTCATACACCAGGGCTGACAAACTGGTTTTAAATTCTTTAATTTTATTCTTCAGCAAAAAAATGCATCTATAAATGCAGAACTTATCTATCAATATCATTGTTCTAAAATTTAATCTATCTATTTAATGATTGGTTAACATCAACTGTAGGTATAAACTTTAATTGAAGGTATTTTAGAATAAGTGACAAGATCTGATCATAACATCTAAGTTCAGGAATAAGGACTATAAAAAATAAAGAAGGAAATAGCCCACATTGAAGAATAAAATTTAAACATCTGACTATGAGATTTAACAGAAATATTTAATGTGCTTCCATACAATGAAATTGTGTTAACAGTGTTTCCTCTAGTATGAGAACAGTAAAATCAGTGACAAAGAAGCCTAGAATCAAACAATGATTCTTATAAAAAAAAATCAGACTTCATTCTCCTTTTCTTGTACATTCAATCTGAATTTTCCAAGTTGATATAAAGCATTTTAAATTTTTGTCATATGTTAGGAATATATCCAGAAATTCAAATACACATACTTTTCATGTCTATGTCTTATATACATAATTTTATTGCAGCCTGACTTAAAGCTTACATTGAAAAATTTCTACACTTATAAAAGACTGTTACTGTCTTTTTCGTCCTGATAATAATATGGATTATTATATATCTAAAGGATACAGCCTTCTTTATGTTTGATATCTGTTAGTACTTGTAAGAATGCTTGAAACATTAGGGAGCTCTTTCATGAGCAAAATTACTGGGGAGGCAGGGAGTGCAGTGAGACCCAGGAAAGTTAAATATCTTGATGTTCATAATCAGTACTAGTGCGGGTGCACATCAGGGAGAGAAATAAGGTGAACACAACATGCTTCACTCAGAGTTCATTTACATATATATTAAATATATGTTATTCCTTGGGAGATAATCACAGCTTTCAATATTTATAGTTTTCAGTCAATGGCAACATCACTTGCTGTGCATGGTGCCAGGGCAAAAACTGCTAATTAGGTGAAGTATTCTCAAATTAGTTTTATTTCATCGAGTAGCTATGAGATAATTGGAATGTGCATGATAGAATGAAAGCATTTCACATTGTGAGACATGTAATGTTGAAAAACTGGGTAAAAAGAAATAGTTAGGAACAATGGTGTGCTGTGCTTTAGCAGACCTTTTAAGCCACATAGTCATGAACACCAAGCATGAGCCATTTGATACCTCCATAAAATGACTGTGTTTCTTTTTGTTATTTGCTTATTCACTTGGTTTTTGTCTATTATTCCAAATACCACAAATATTTGAATTAAAAAAAAACCCCTGGAGTTATATACACTTAATTTAAATATTAGATTTCTTTATTTAACTTCACACAAATCAGGGTCATTGGACAAAGAAAACATCTATAGAGAACATGACACAATCAGGTTAAACTCTAGGCAAGTAAGAAGGCCATTTTGTGTAATGTGATTCCTGGGTAGGTGACTCCGAGCTGTATAAGAAAGCTAGTTAAAAATGAGCCTGAAAGATATAAAATTAATTTTCTCTGCTTCAGTTTCTGGCTCCCTATTCCTGTCCTGTTTGAGTTTCTGCCTTGGCTTCTCTGAATGACAGTCTGTGATCTTTTTACTATAATAAATGTTTTCCTACCCAAGTTACTTTTGGTTATGTTTTTTTTTTTTTTTTAACAGAAATAGATAGAAAACCAACACACTTGTAGATCCTTTATAACACTGTAAAGTCTGCATTTCATTGAATGTTAAAATGCTCAAGAAAGATGAGGATACAGTTCTAGAGAGAATGTGTGAGATATGAAGTTAATCTAGACTCGGTACATGGTGACAGCACACTAATGAAATAATTTTTTATTTGTTATCATTATAGCAATCCATAACTTAATCCTTAATATAACAATGTTTATTAATACTACTTAACATTAAAACTGTATATATATACATACATGTATATATGTATGTATAAACAAAATATGTTGTTAAAACAAAAATATGTTGAGTGGGTTATTGGTCAATTTTAATGGCATTGAGTTATTTAATTTAAATAATGAAGAAAAATTTTGCAAGCACTATGAATAATGATTTTTTTGCATATATATTATGTATAGTTTATGTGAAGTGTAATGTGAATATTGTGCTTTGAATTTTGGAAAATAAAATTGTTGGTTTTAAAACAGCCTCTGTCAGTCATTTTAGATGTTCAGTTTTGAAACTCTAAGATTGAAATGCACATTCTTGTGAATGTGTGTTTATGTGAAATAAAACTAGTAATAATAAAAGCAAGAGAATCAACTGAGGTGTGGCATAACGTAGAAGAAATTGAGTCATACAATACGCAAAACAATGTCAAACTGAGTAAATTTGAATTCTAAAATCAAATAAATTTTATAGTACTTTATTACTACATTCACATAATCACATATTACTATTAATGCAATATTAGCAATGTAAAAAGTGTTTCAAAATTAGGATAAAATAAGAAGCTATTGAACAAAATAAGTAATTCTTTAAACATAATAAATAGGTAGCAAAATCCAGAAATTACAGTATCTATTTTTTTTCTACAGAATATATCTATAGGGAGTTAAGTAAAAACAAAAAGTATCAATGAACAAAAGTGGGAAAAGGGACATCTATTGACACTGATGTGATAGAAATAATGGAACAAAAATTAAACAAACCAACACAAATAGAATGGAGTAAAACCTACATCTCAGAGACCAAACCCTGTGCTTTGAAGAACACATTTAAATAGATCAGTAAATGAATATTGTGTAGCTGGAGGTAAAGAAAAGTTGAAAACAGTAAAACAGTGTTTCACATAATCATATCCAAATACCTGGCACTGGGCAATAAACTTAGTAACATTTGTCTGGCTCACAATTCTTCTACATCTAAAGTCTAAATTAGTAGGGTGGTGCCTTTGTCAAGAGCCACCTGCCTTAGTGGTGACATAAAGTGAAGAAAAAAAAAAGCATGCGCATAGAAGACAAATGTCTTGTAGCACCACTTTAAAGTAGGTAGAACTGTCAAGGGTTAATTATTAGCTAAGACTCAGCAAACTACTAAGAGATATAAGATGATCCCGCTGGATATATTATTATCATTAAGAATATATTAATAAGCAAATGTCCTTAGTATTATCATTCGGAGGGCCATACCTTGTCATGATATTTGATTGGGAAAAGGCACACACATCATGTAATGGCTTTGTTTTCTAATATCTGCTTAATAGTTACTTGTTGCAGTTTATTTTCTGTCAGATTTTCCCTATCATGCTTTAAATTGGCAGGTACATACTAGATTTGAATGAAACTAATTTATTTCTTATTCACTTTGAAAAATTATGTTTTTTGGAATAAAAATTATAAATAAATTCATAATTATCTGTAATGATATCTTAAAAATCAAACTCAAAACATTAAGGAAAGCATTTATTTAGAAGCTGGGAAAATGCAGAGAGAAAACACCATTTTGATTATGTGGCTTGCAGTTTATGGAAGATTCAGCAGACAAACTATAGGGTTTTATTTTTTAATCTTAAAACAAAAGTTGTACAACAATAAACAAAATGTTAGCATCATACATTTTTGGTTAAAATAACAACCATATAACAGAATAATTTTTAGAAAAAGGTTATTTTCTATAAATGTATATAATGTAACATGTTTCAGTGTCATTGGTATATGGTAAAGAAGCAGGTGTTGTTATTGACAAGTTGAAAAGGAGTTTACAGAAACCCCATTTTTAGAATGCACTGTAGAATGGAAGTGTGATATTTTACATTTCCTTGATATGTGTTGTTTTCAAAGACTTCATTGATTTTTGTGAATAGTAGTGAAAGGGGGAAAGACTCTTGATTCAAAGATAGAACTGTTTGACTCATGATTGACTGAGAAGTCATATAAGAAGTATACTGTATATATTTGTGAAAGTATACTCTGCTACAGGCAATTCCCTGAATTATTTTGGTGTTTATTATAATGTAATCAGATTTAAATATATTCAAATTAATCATACTTGTTGCATGGCATGTTATCAAGAGAAACAAAAGTCACTGAAGAACAGTCTACAATTGGAAAATAATCATTGCTTAGTTCTTTACATATGTATATGTCTCTTCATAGATACACATACATTAATATTTGTACTCTGGTTGATGTACATGAGCTTAGTATGCGTGGATGGATGTAAATCTGAGTGGACTTGAAGTTTCTTCATCTATTACTCTCCAATGTATTTTAAAAGAGAATTTTTACATTGAATCTAGAGCTAGCTATCTTGGTTAGATTGGATTTTATGTTAGCCTTTGAGATCCTTTTGTCTCTGACCACCTTAAGTCTTGAGAATACAGGTATATACCAACATGTCATGGTATTTACATGGGTACTTGGCATCTGAATTTAAGCACTCTTTATTGCAGTTAGCACTGAGCTGAGGGACCTATGTCTCCAGGCCTCTTTCTACATGTTTTAATTATTTTTCCCCTCTTAATTCCCATAGAGAAAATTATATAGTTAATATTTATATTTAATTGCATTGATTTTAATTTTTATTTTTAAGAGTGTTCTGATTATTTTATATAATTGTATTCATAAACACATTTTACAATATTTTTCAAATGTTCTACAATGTCTTTGTGAAGTTTTTTCAAACGTATTCATTGTATACATATAAATAGATATAGATGATATAGATAGAAATAGATAAAGATGATATAGATATAGATAGATAGATAGATAGATAGATAGATAGATAGATAGATATAAATAGATACATAGATAGATATAGGTATATATATACATTAGATATAAGTAGAGATAGAGAAAGGTTTATTGCCTGTACGTAGGTCTGTGTAAAACATCTGCACATGGAGACAATGTATGACTGAAGAATGCACATATTTTCCTAGAATTGAAGATGCAGATGATTTGATCTGGTACATGGTTGCTAGATTGAACCCTGGTCCTCTGGAAGAACAGTAAATGTTCTTAACTACAAAGCCATCTTTCCTGAATCCACCTGCACATTTTAGAAAATGTGTAACTTTAACAAGGGAAAACTAAAAATTCTACAGTATCTTTATGCATTTGCCTTTGTTCCTAAATTTTCAGAGTTAGTCTTCTGGCTTCAATCATATAATTCCAATATCACAATGGATTTGGATGAATATGAGAGCAGTTGATTCTTGCTACTCATCCTGTGTATAAATAATTCCTAAAGAATTGAAGAGTATAGCAATCCAATAAGATAGGTAGGTAACAAGAATAAGAAAACAACTAATTCTGACAGTCTGACTCATGTACTTAGAAAAGATTATATATATATGAGAATGGTGTTGCTATGTTAATTGGTGTTATATTTTCATATACAAAGTGTTAATTGAATATGATTCATTGAAAGAATCTTTTATATGAATATTTTGAGTGGTGGGTAATCAGATTTGTCAACTTTCCATAATATAGAGACTCAACCAGAATATCCAACTTTATCAAAAGTTTAAATGGTTAGGGCACAGGTTGTATATGGCAAGCATGCCTGAAGAGGTAACACCCAGAGTTTGCATTATCCATCAGAAATATTATACCTCAGTATAATCTATTTATATTTTCTTATCATTATTTACAATCACTTAATGTGGGTTAGAACACAGTAATCCAATGAATAACACCTCTTCATAAATTATTAAGATACTACTATTAATACTACTTGAAATATTCATCAAGACATATGGCCACATGAAACTGGAAAGATAATACTGTGAGAGAAGGATATAAGGAGTGGGGCTCCAGGAGACGGAGAAGAGGAGCCAGGAAAGAGGAAGCTGAAGCTTAATATGCCTGAGATGGCATCAGAAAACCTGTTACTTTGTGAATTTAAAAAATAAAATGTCTTCATCTGTTTGTTTTGTACGAACACAGTTAATTGTAGGTTGACATTCTTAAATATAAACAAAGTCTCTTGAGGCTTTTTCTCCATTGAAAAAGATTTTATTTGCTCAACCTACACTCAGTTTATATTCAGATAGGCCTTCCTAATTGGCCTATGTAATGCCACTCTTAATTCCATTCCCTGTCACCATCCTAGTCTATTTAAACAAAACAAAACATTTCAATACAGACTTGGATAAATGCACTTTCTCAAAACTATTTATGATAATGTGCTGAAAAATAAAAGTCCCTGCTCTTGAGATACTGTAGCAATCAGAATACCTTTGAATATTGTCATCACAGACACATTGAGGTGTGAAATCTGGGCTTTCCATTCCCTTGCTTCTCCCCTCTCTCTTTCTCTCTCAAATTGAGATTATCACATAAAAGCTTTCTCAGGATTCTGATAATTTCTTCCCCACCTGAATCCAAAGCACTATGGCTCATATCAGCTTGGCTTTTGAATGTCATAACATAGCTACAAAGGAAAGATTAGGATAATAGGCTGAGAATAATAAACAGGCAGAAGAATTGAGAAATAGTTTCCTTGTTTATTTTTATATGCTAATGTTAAAGCCCAAGAGACCAAAAAAAAATTGACAGGCAAAAAATAGATCAAGTCTGGACTGAGATTATTTAAATAGAATGCTTTTTATGTTATCTCTCATTAAATATATGCACAAGAGTTTAATAATGGCATATATATATGTGTGTATGTACTGTAATCATGTATATGTTACATATTATGTATAAATCCTTTTGAAATTTAATTATATTAAAGTTATCCACAATGTACCAAATAATTGATGCATTGCAGTTTTAAACTGGACAAATCTGGATCCCAATTAAGTGATAATTACATAAAGTAGACCTTAGTGGTTCAAATCATGGTTTAAAATTTCCCTTTAAAATGATATATTTGTCCTATCAAATTATCTTTATTTGTTCGTGTCAAATTATCATAAAATCTCAAACACTAAAAAATTATTTTATTTTTAGTTCAGAATATATTATATAATATATATAATTATTACTTCCTTTTCACCAAACCTTCCTATTGCTCATTTTCAAGTTCATGCACACACTTGTAATTAGTTGATACCAATTGGTTTACCAATTCTACCTAATCATCTTAAAACATGAATACAAGGAATATAGACTAAAAAATTGAATACAAGCAATATTATAGACTAAAAAATTGATAAATTTAGTTAGTTAGTTATGGACCTATAAATGTAGTTTTAAGTGTGTGTGTGTGTGTGTGTGTGTGTGTGTGTGTGTGTGTGTGTGTGTGATTGGTGCATGTGATTGCAGGTACTCACAGAGCCTGATGGCTTTGAATGCTCTTAGAACTCTTCCTATAAATGACTATGAGCTACCTGACAAGGAGGTTGGAAAATGAACTCTGATATTCTTCAAATACAGTACCTGATCTTACATTCTGAGACAACACTCCAGCCCACTAATTTTACTCTTAAAACCATGAGATTATATGGAGGAGAAAAGTAAACTTTAGCCAAAAAAATCTAATATTGCATAACTATATAAAATTAATAGCAAATCGATTTCTCTAACTGCATGTATTGTTTCTTTCTGCTATCATCCTCCTGTAGACAATAGAGCTTGTCAACTTGTTGGTAGAAGCCTGAATCATCACTCCTATAGATTACTCATTACATAATTAATACTAAAAAGTTAAATCTAAAGTAGCTTAAACAGTACAACACTTGATATTTGCAATCAGAAACTTGACAGCATATGAATATAATGGACAATTACCTTCTTGACAGCTCAAAGTTAGCTGTGATTACATGATCTTAGTTATTCTTCTAGGGATAGAAAAATTAAATAAAAGAGATATAACCAACAACTAGCAATGGAATCTAAAACTTTGGAAGATTTACCTGTTGTGACTTCATCTCTTGTCTCTCTTTCCTGTTGTTTAACAGGAAAATGGTACAGTTGAATCAGGGTTTGACAAACATACTCAATGTACACTTTAAGAGAAACTCAAAATTTTCTGTCAAAATCTTTCAAAGGGATGTAGCAATCTTATGTTTATTTAACTTTTGGTAAATCTGATTTATATAGTAAGAAGAAAAAGATAACAAATATAATTTGCTAATTTTGTTTTTTTATTCTTTAATCTTTTTTTACAGCACAGTCTTCATTCTTCTCCCAGTCTGCCCTCTGACTGTGCCTCATCCCATCCCTCCTCCCCAAACTAGTCTCCAAGAGAGTGCTCCCACACCCCACTAGACCTCCCTACTCCCTGGGGTCTCAAGTCTCTGGGGTAAGTGCATCTTATCTCAGTGAGCCCAGACCAGGAAGTCCCTACTCTATATATGTCAGGGGCCTCATATCAGCTGCTGTATGCTGCCCCTACTGTCTGAGAGATCTCAGGGTTCAGGTTAGTTAAGACTAATGGCTTTTCTATGAGGTTGCCCTCTTCCTCAGCTTCTTCCATCTTTTCCCTAATTCAACCACAGGGGTACCTGTCTAAATCTTTAGCCTTTTTAAAATAATTTTTATGTTATTGTATTTATTTACATTTCAAGTGTTATCCCCCTTCCCAGTTTCCTCTCAGGAAACATCTTATAATATCCTGCCTCTCCCCTGCTTCTATGAGGAAGCTTCCCCACCCTCCCACCCACTCCAGCCTCACTGTCTTAACATTCCCAGATACTGGGGCATCGAGCCTCCACAGGAACAAGGGCCACCCTTCCCATTGATGCCATGCAATTCTCTTTTACATATGCAGCTGTAGTCATGGGTCCCTCCATGGGTACTCTTTGGTTGGTGGTTTAGTCCCTGGGAGCTCTTGGGGATGGGTGGGTGTCTGGTTGGTTGCTATTGTTGTTCTTCCTATGCGGTTGTAAACTCTTTTAGCTCCTTCAGTTTTTCCTCTAACTCCTCCATTAGAGTCCCTGTGCTCAGTCAGATGGTTGGCTGTGAGCATTTATATATATATTGGTCAGGCTTTGGCAGAGCTTCTCAGGGGACAGCTATACCATACTCCTGTCATCAAGCACTTCTTGGCATCAGCAATTCTGTCTGGGCTTGGTGTCTGCAGATGGATAATTGGGTTAACTTCAGTTATTTCTTACATTAAAAAATAGTATAACAAGTCATTGAAATGTCTCTGTGCAGAAATTAACTTGTCCTTATGCCCCCCACACACAGACTGACACATGCACACACACAGAGAAAGAGAAACAGAAGGAGAAAGAGAGGAAGGAAGAGAAGGAGAAGGAAGAGGAGGAGGAGGAGGAGAAGGATGAGGATGAGGAGGAGGAGGAGGAGGAGGAGGAGGAGGAGGAGGAGGAGGAGAAGGAAAAAGAAGAAGAAGAAGAAGAAGAAGAAGAAGAAGAAGAAGAAGAAGAAGAAGAAGAAGAAGAAGAAGAAGAAGAAGAAGAAGGCATAAATGAAATAGAGTTTAAAATGATAATTTTATTTTTTTTTTTATTTTTTTATTAGATATTTTATTTACACTTCAGATGGCATCCCCTTTCCCCATTCCCCACCCCCACCCCCCTTAGGAAACCCCTATCCCATGCCCCCTTTTCCTTTTTGCATTTATACATTTTTTAAAAATAATGTTAATCATAGGCTTTATAAGTTTGGAATTGTTCAATCAGAGGTGTAACCCACGGACCAACCTAGATATAACATCTATCTTTGACTGGTGGAGATACTTGAACCTCTGCCTCCCTGTCTCCCCCCTCTTTCTCTCTTTCTTCACCTAGCTTCTCTCCTTCTTCTTCTCCTCTCCTTACTCCTTTTCTTCCTCTCAGTACTCCTCCTACATTAGCTCCTCCTACACATCGCCCTTCCTGTTAAAATGAAACTTTTCTCTCAAAATACAATTAGAACATAATTATGCCAATTTGTACCAGTGAGGTACAGGATAGTCCTAATACCCAGTCCATCCTTTTGTTGACTATCCAGCTCCTCTGTCATCTATTCTAACTAAAACATGTAGTTCTGAACCCGGCTTTAGGATGAATGTCAGCTGACGACCATCCACTCAAGTCTTTTCTCTTAAAGTCAATAGCTATATGTTTTCAACCCCATCAGAAATCCAGAATGACTGAGTTAACTATAATTGTGGGAAGCACAAATCATAGTTTCTAAAACTTAGCCAATTTATAGAGACCTCTGAACACCTGGACACTCGCTCTACTTCAAAACGTTGGAGCATCTGTTCTTCTGCCTTCTGGCCCAGGATCATCTGACAGACCTTAGTGCTGCAGAATTATTAAGGGCTGATTACTCTGTCTAGGCAGATATAATCAGTAGACTATTCTGCAAGTGTGTCCTTTTCTGGACAGTAATCTGTCTGTAGAAGGAAAGAGGCAATTCTTGCCTAGTGGCTGTCTCACCACAACTGGAGTAACTCCAAGGATGCTCAATTTCTTCTTAGAATTCAATATAGGAAGCTGTCAGGAGCAGACAGGTCTCTAATGAAAATGAACATTAATACTGAAATGTTTGTCATGTCAATTCTAAGGATTTCTGATGTTTTGAAAACCAGCTATCCATGTAAGGTAATCTGGACTGTTGCCTGTTAACTCCACTCAGCTATTTCTAAATAAAACATAGAGAACACCCTTATAATAAACTTCAAGCCATGAATTTGCTATAGTCCCTTAACTCACAGGCTGACCATCTCAAATCAGTTTAAAAAGTTAAAGAAGGACTGGGTCTAAGCTTTGTATTCCTAAATGTGTTATACTGGTACAATGCCTATGGGAGTAACAATATTCATCTCACTCTTATATCACTAAGAAGCTCATGCCAATGAAAATCTTAAAATTTGTAAACAAAATAAATTGGTGCCATTTAAGAAATTATATCTTCATCTTGATATTAATTATACAGATTTCTACTAATAGGTTATGGCTATGCAATAAACCCTAGCTAATCCTCTCTATTCCGACAAAACCACTACTTTTCCCTAGAGAGACAGCCCAACATTTACCACCTTATTCCCCATGCCCAGGGAATAGGGGCACTGACTCATCATTAGCTTCTTCAAGCTGATTATGGGTGTTGAGATATTAGAAGAGGAGTGGGGGGAAGGGGGGAGAGCAAGTTGACAATCCTCTGATGCTGTGTCTTCGTTGCCTCCAGATAGAATTCCCGGACCTCAGGGGTTTGAGCAGGTCTGCCCAGCTTGCTTGTTGAGTAGATACACCAAGGCTGATCATTCTGCAATATACAATTCTCAAAACAAATTTTAGTATCAAGATAGTTTTTTTTTTTTAAAGAGGGCTGACATTTTATTAAGAATGTTGGTTCTAACCGCTTTTCTATTTTTTCCCCTCTTTTATTGGATATAATATTTACATTTCAAATTTTATCCCCTTACCATATTTTCCCCACCACCCAGGAACCCCTTATCCCATCCCCCCTCCTCCTGCCTCTATGAAGGTGTTTACCCACCTACTCCCAGCCCCCCTCCTCACCCTCAGATTCCCCCCCCTCTGTGCTCAGCCTTCAGGGTACCAATGATCTTGTCTCCCACCTATGCCCAACAGGGCCATCCTCCCCTACATATACAGCTGGAGTCATGTGTCTCTCCATATGTGCTCCTAGGCTGGTGGTTTAGACCCTGGGGAGCTCTGGCTGGTTGGTATTGTTGCTTTCCTCACGGGGCCACCAGCCCTTAAGGTTCCTTCTATTTACTCTCTAACTCCTCCATTGGGAACCTTTGATCAGATTAATGGATAGCTGTGGGTATCTGTCTCTGGGTATGTCCGACTCTGGGGGACCTCTAAGGAGATAGCCTTATCTGGCTGCTGTCAGCTTTCCCATCCTGACATCCCTATCAGTGTCTATTTTTGGTGACTGCCCATGGAATGAATACCCAGATGGAATGGTCTCCCTACAACCCCCCCTTCAGCTTCTGTCCCACACTTTGTCTCCATATTTGCTCCCTTGGGTATTTAGTTACTCCTTCTAAGAATGACCTAGGCATCCTTACTTGTTCTTTCTTCTTCATGAGATTCATGTCGTCTGGTAGTTGAATCTTTGTTGTTTCAGCTTTTTGGGCTAATCTCCGCTTATCAGTGAGTAAATACCATGTGTGTTCTTTTGTGATTGGGTTACCTCACTCAGGATGATATTTTCTAGTTCCATCCATTTACCTAAGAATTTCCCAAATTCATTATTTTTAATAGCTGAGTAATATTCCATTGTGTAAATGTACCACATTTTTTGTATCCATTCCTCTGTTGAAGGGCATCTGGGTTCTTTCCAGCTTCTGGCTATTATAAATAAGGCTGCTATGAACATAGTGGAGTATATGTCTTTGTTATTTGTTGGGGCATTTTCTGGGTATATGCCCAGGAGTGGTATAGATGGGTCCTCAGGTAGTGCTATATCCAATTTTCTGAGGAACCGCCAGACTGACTTCCAAAGTGGTTGTACCAGCTTGCATCCCCACCAACAATGCAGGAGTGTTCCTCTTTCTTCACATCCTCGCCAGCATCTACTGTCACCTGAGTTTTTTATCTTAGCCATTCTGACTGGTGTGAGGTAGTATCTCAGTGTTGTTTTGATTTGCATTTCCCTGATGACTAAGGATGTTGAACATTTCTTAAGGTGCTTCTCAGCCATTCGAGTTTCCTCAGTTGAGAATTCTTTGTTTAGCTCTGTACCTCATTTTTAATGGGGTTATTTTGTTGTTTGGTGTCTAATTTCTTGAGTTCTTTGTAAATATTCGATATTAGCCCCCTATCGGATGTAGGATTGGTAATGATCTTTTCCCAATCTGTTGGTTGCCGTTTTGTCATGTTGACAGTGTCCTTTGCCTTACAGAAGCTTTGCAATTTGATGAGGTCCCATTTGTCGATTCTTGATCTTAGAGCATAAGCCATTGGTGTTCTGTTCAGGAACTTTTCCCCTGTGCCTAGGTATTCGGGGGTCTTCCCCAACTTCTCTTCTATTAGCTTCAGTGTATCTGGCTTTATGTGAAGGTCCTTTATCCAAATGGAGTTGAGCTTTGTGCAGGGGGATAAGAATGGATTAATTTGCATTCTTCTACATGTTGAAGTCCAGTTGAGCCAGCACCACTTGTTGAAAATACTGTCCTTTTTCCACTGGATGGATTTAGCTCCCTTGTCAAAGATCAAGTGACCATAGGTGTGCGGGTTCATTTCTGGGTCTTCAATTCTATTCCATTGATCATCCTGTCTGTCTCTGTACCAATACCATGCAGTTTTTATCACTACTGCTCTGTAGTACAGTTTGAGGTCTGGAATGGTGATTCCCCCAGAGGTTCTTTTAATGTTGAGAATAGTTCTTGCTATCCTAGGTTTTTTGTTATTCCAAATGAATTTGTACATTGCTCTTTCTATCTCTATGAAGAATTGATTTGGAATTTTGATGGGTATTGCATTGAATTTGTAGATTGCTTTTGGCAGGATAGCCATTTTTACTAAGATAATCCTGCCAATCCAGGAGCATGGGAGATCTTTCCATCTTCTGAGATCTTCTTCAATTTCTTTCTTCAGAGACTTGAAGTTCTTGTCATACAGATCTTTTACTTGCTTTGTTAGATTCACTCCGAAGGGTGTCATTTCCCTAATTTCTTTCTCTGCCTGTTTATCCTTTGAATAGAGGAAGGCTACTGATTTGTTTGAGTTGATTTTATATCTGGCCACATTGCTAAAGTTGTTTATCGGGTTTCGGAGTTCTCTGGTGGAAGTTTTAGGTTCACTTAAGTATACTATCATATCATCTGCAAATAGTGAAATTTTGACTTCTTCCTTTCCTATCTGTATCCCTTTGACTTCCTTTTGTTGTCTAATTGCTCTGGCTAAGACTTCCAGTACTATATTGAATAGGTAAGGTGAGAGTGGGCAGCCTTGCCTAGTCCCTGATCTTAGTGGGATTGCTTCAAGTTTCTCTCCATTGAGTTTGATGTTGGCTACTGGCTTGCTGTATATTGCTTTTACTATGTTTAGATATGGGCCTTGTATTCCTGATCTGTCCAAGACTTTTAACATGAAGGGATGTTGAATTTTGTCAAATGCTTTCTCAGCATCCAGTGAAATGACCATGTGGTTTTTCTCTTTGAGTTTATTTATGTAGTGGATTACATTGATGGATTTCAGAATATTGAACCATCCCTGCATTCCTGGGATAAAGCCTACTTGATCTTGATGGATAATTGTTTTGATGTGTTGTTGGATTCGGTTTGTGAGAATTTTATTGAGTATTTTTGCATCAATATTCATAAGAGAGATTGGTCTGTAGTTCTCTTTCTTTATTGGGTCTTTCTGTGGTTTAGGTATGAGTGTAATGGTAGCTTCATAGAATGAATTGGGTAGTGTTCCTTCTGTATCTATTCGATGGAATAACTTGAAGAGGATTGGTATTAGGTCTTCTTTGAAGGTCTTAAAGAATTCTGCACTGAAACCATCTGGCCCCGGACATTTTTTGATGGGAATATTTTTAATGAGTGTGTCTATTTCTTTAGGAATTATGGAACTGTTTAGGTGGTTTATCTGCTCCTTGTTTAACTTTGGTACCTGGTATCTATCTAGAAAATTGTCCATTTCCTCCAGATTTTCCAATTTTGTTGAGTATAGGCCTTTGTAGTAGGATCTGATAATTTTTTTTAATTTCCTCTGTTTCTGTTGTTATGTCTCCCTTTTCAGTTCTGATTTTATGAATTTGAATGCTGTCTCTGCGCCCTTTGGTTAGTCTGGCTAAGGGTTTGTCTATCTTGTTGATTTTCTCAAATAACCAGCTCCTGGTTTTGTTGATATTTTGTATAGTTCTTTTTGTTTCGACTTGGTTGATTTCAGCCCTGAATTTGATTATTTCCTGCCGTCTACTCCTTTTGGGTATACTAGCTTCTTTTTGTTCTAATGCTTTCAGGTTTGCTGTCAAGTTGTTAATGTATGCTCTTTCCACTTTCTTTTTGTGAGCACTTAGAGCTATGATTTTTCCTCTTAGTACTGCTTTCAATGAGTCCCACATGTTTTGGTATGATGTGTCCTCATTTTCATTTAGATCTAAAAAGTCTTTAATTTCTTTCTTAATTTCTTCCTTGACCAAGTCATCATTGAGTAGAGCATTGGTCAGTTGCCAAGTGTATGTGGGCTTTCTGTTGTTTATGTCTATGTCAAAGACAAGTCTTAACCCATGGTGGTCTGATAAGGTACTAGGGATTATTTCAATCTTTTTGTACCTGTTGAGGCCTGTTTTGTGACCAATTATATGGTCTATTTTGGAGAAGGTACTATGAGGTGCTGAGAAGAAGGTATATTCTTTTGTTTTAGGATGAAATTTTCTATAGATGTCAGTTAGGTCCAATTGGTTCATAACTTCTGTTAGTTTCATTGTGTCTCGATTTAGTTTCTGTTTCCATGATCTGTCCATAGCTGAGAGTGGGGTGTTGAAATCTCCCACTATTATTGTGTAGGGTGCAATGTATGCTTTAAGCTTTAGTAAAGTGTCTTTTATATATGTGGGTGCTCTTACATTTGGGGCATAGATGTTGAGAATTGGGAGTTCCTCTTCGTACATTTTTACTTTGATGAATATGAAGTGTCCTTCTTTATCTTTTTTGATTACTTCTGGTTGAAAACTGATTTTATTTGATATTAGAATCGCTACTCCAGCTTGTTTCTTGGGACCATTTGCTTGGAAGATTGTTTTCCAACCTTTTACTCTGAGGTAGTGTCTGTCCTTTCCACAGAGGTGCATTTCCTGAATGCTGCAAAATGTTGGGTCCTGTTTATGTATCCAGTCTGATAGTCTATGTCTTTTTACTGGAGAATTGAGTCCATTGATATTAAGAGATATTAAGGAAAAAT
This sequence comes from Arvicanthis niloticus, assembly GCF_011762505.2. Classification (NCBI taxonomy): domain Eukaryota; kingdom Metazoa; phylum Chordata; class Mammalia; order Rodentia; family Muridae; genus Arvicanthis; species Arvicanthis niloticus. The sequence continues at coordinate 10,380,213 of NC_047677.1, forward strand.
GAGTGTTGTTTCCTGTTATTTCTGTTATTGGCAGTGGAGATATGTTTGTGTAGCTACCTTCTTTTACAGTTTTTGGAAGATTACTTTCCTGCTTTTTCTAGGTTGTAGTTTCCCTCCTTGTGTTGGAGTTTTCCACCAATTATCCTTTGAAGTGCTGGGTTTGTGTTGAGATACTGTTTAAATTTGGATTTGTCATGGAATATTTTGGTTTCTCCATCAATAATGATTGACAGTTTTGCTGGGTATAGTAGTCTGGGCTGACATTTATGTTCTTTTAGGGTTTGTATGATATCAGTCCAGGATCTTCTGGCTTTTATGGTCTCTGGTGAGAAGTCTGGTGTAATTCTTATAGGTCTGCCTTTATATGTTACTTTGCCTTTTTCCCTTACTGCTTTTAGTATTTTTTTCTTTGTTTTGTACATTTGATGTTTTGACTATTATGTGGCGGGAAGTATTTCTTTTCTGGTCTAAACTATTTGGAGTTCTGTAGGCTTCTTGTATATTTATGGACATCTCTTTCTTTAGGTTAGGGAAGTTTTCCTCTATAATTTTGTTGAGGATATTTACTGGTCCTTTAAGTTGGGAGTCTTCCCCCTCATCTATTCCTATTATCCTTAGGTTTGGCCTTCTCATTGTGTCTTGGATTTCTTGTATATTTTGGGTTAGTAGCTTTTTGTATTTTGCATTTTCTTTGACAGTTGTGTCAATGTTTTCCATGGTATCTTCTGCACATGAGATTCTCTCTTCCATCTCCTGTATTCTGTTGGTAATACTTGTGTCTATGACTCCTGATCTTTTTTTTTTTTTTTAGGTTTTGTATCTCCAGGGTATTCTCCCTTTGTGATTTCTTTATTGTTTCTGCTTCCATTTTTAAATCCTGCATGCTTTTGTTTAATTCCTTCTCCCGTTTGGTTGCATTTTCTTGCAATTCCTTAAGGGATTTTTGTGTTTCCTCTTTAAGGGTTTCTATCTGTTCTTTGAGAGTGTTATTTATGTCTTTCTTAAAGTCCTCTATCATCATCATGAGAAGTGATTTTAATTCTGAATCCTGCTTTTCTGGAGTGATGGGGTGTACAGGGCTTGCTATGATGGGGGAACTGGGTTCTGATGATGCCATGTAACTTTGGTTTCTGTTGCTTACATTCTTGCGCCTGCCTTTTGCCATCTGGTTAAATCTAGTGCTACCTGTGCTTCTGTCTCTGATTGTAGCCTGCCTTTCCAATTGTCTCGCTTGTGTTTGGTCTTCTAGGGGTCCAGATGTCTCTATGATTTTTTCCAGCTGCACTGATTAAGCTGGTATCTCTAGGATGCCTCAGGATATGGTGCCTCCAAGGTAGCAGTCCAGATATTTGTCTGCTGTTCTGGGTGCAGTGTCTTCTCTTGGATATCTCAGGATATGTTGTTTGACACTCTGAGTTTAGTTGTTCCTCTGTGGCTCTGGGTTGAGTGGACCTTCCAGTATGTCTCAGGCAGAATCCGGGGTCCAAACAACTGCAGACCTGGCAGAGGTCTGGTCTAGGCCTCAGACCCGGGAAATGGGCTGAAGGGGGGTGCTGGCCGGCAGGGACTGGGGGGGGGGTATCTGCTGGATTCTGAGCACTCAGGGCACCCAACTATGAGTTCCGGGTAGTATGTGGGTTTTCCTACCTAAAGCTGGTTGTGGGATCTGTGGAGCCCCTAGAATGTGTCTGGCAGCAGTAACTGAGGTGCACTCACCAACAGGCCTCAGACCAGAAGAGGGGCACTCGGTGGCAGGGGAGTGCTAGCGCTGGCTATGGGTTCTATGGATCCCCCAGAATGTGTCTGGCGGAATCCGGGGTGCACTCACAAGCTGGCCTAGTACAGGTCCGGCCAGGCCTCAGACAGGAAGAGGGGCGCGCAGCGGCAGGGGAGTGCTAGCGCTGGCTATGGGTTCTTTGGATCCCCCAGAATGTGTCTGGCGGAATCCGGGTTGTACTCACAAGCTGGCCGAGCAGAGGTCCGGCCTCAATTTTTCATATTTTAATCTGACCAATCCTTGAGCATCAGAGAGATTTCCATTTTGTGAAGTCATTTTCAATTTTTTTCTTTAGACACTTTGAAGTTCTTGTCATACAGATCTTTCTTTCTACTTATGTCTATTGTAAAGGGTGTTGTTTCCCTAATTTCTTTCTCAGCCTGTTTATAATTTTTATAAAGGAAGGCTATTGATTTGTTTGAGTTAATTTTATATATTGTCACATTGCTGAAGTTGTTTATCAGCTATAGGAGTTATCTGGTGAAATTTTGGGGATCAGTTATGTTTACTATCTTATATCGGCAAATAGTGATACCTGGATTTGTCCTTTCTAATTTGTATCCCCTTGAAATTCTTTTGTTGCCTAATCGCTCTAGCTAGAACTTCAAGTACCATGTTGAATAGATAGGGAGTAGACAACATTGTCTTGTCCTAGATTTTGCTGAGATCACATCTGGTTTCTCTCTATCTAATTTGATGTTAAACTCATTGACCTAGGGCAAATTTCTGAACAGAACACCAGTCAGTCAAACACTGAGATAAATAATTGAAAAATGGGACCTCTTGAAATTTAAAAAGCTTCTGTATGGCAAAAGACACTATCAGTAGGACAAATTGGCAGCCTACATATTGGGAAAAAATCTTCAATAACTCTACATCTGACAAAGAGTTAGTATTAAAAAGAACTCAAGAAGTTAACCTCCAAACACAAATAACCCAATTTAAAAATGGGGTACAGAGCTGAAGAGAGAATTCACAACAGAAGAATCTCAAATGGCCAAGAAGCACTTTAAAAAAATGTTCAAAGTCCTTAGTCATCAGAAAAAAAAGCAAATCAAAATGACTCTGAGATTCCACCTCACACCAGTAGAAATGACTAGGATCAAAAACTCAAGTGACAGCATATCCTAGCAAAAATGTGGAGAAAGAAAAATACCCCTTCATTGATGGTAGGATTGCATATTGGTACAACCACTCTGGAATTCAATCTGGCAGTTTCTCAGAAAATTGGAAATAATTCTAACTGAAGACCCAGCTATACCATTACTGGGAATATATTCAACAAAGGTGCCACCATACAACAATGGCACATGTCCCACCATATTCATAGTAGCCTTATTTGTAATAGCCAGATGCTGGAAACAGCCCAGATGTCCCTCAACAGAAGAATGCTTACAGAAAATGTGATTCATTTACACAATGGAAAACTATTCAGCTATTAAAGAGGAGGACGTTATGAATTTTGCAAGCAAATGGATGGAACAAGAAAATATCATTCTGAGTAAGGTAACTCAGACCCAAATAGAGCATGAATAGTATGTACCCACTAATAAGTGGATACTAGCCAAAAAGTACAACATAATATCTAGGCTACAACATATAGACCATAAGAAGGTTTACAAGCAGAAGGGTCCAAGTAAGAATGCTTCAATCCCACTTGGGAGGGAGAAGAAAACAATCATAGGAGTCAGAGGGAGGGAGGGACATGGGTGAGAGGAGCATGGGGGGTGGGAATAGGATCAGATATAGGGGGCAGGTAGGAAAGAAGCCCCCAGGGCCAAGAGAATGAATGGAAATAAGCAGCCTTGGTGGGTGAGTGTGAGGTGAGTGGACCCTCTAGAAAGTAACAGATATCTGAGAGGTGAGATAATCTTAGAACTCATTGCGGATGACATTAACCAAAATGCCCAACACTGGGAAGAAGGAACTTGAAGAATCTACCTCCAGTAGATAGATGCATCCTCAAGGGGAGCGGGGGTACAGGGTTACAAACTCATGGTAAAAATTCCTGACCCAGAATTATTCCTGACTAAAAAGAACTTTAGGGACAAAAATGGAGAAGAGACTAAAGGAAAGGCTGTCCAGTGAGCATTCCATATTAGGATTCATCTCATGGGGGGACACCAGAGCCTCACACTACTATGTTATAATGTAGTTACAGATTGGAGCCTGGCATGTCTGTCCTGAGAGAGGCCCTACTAGCAACTGACTGAGACAGATGCAGATACTTATACCCATCCATTGTTCTGAAGTCAGGGACCACTGTTGTTGAAATAGGGGAAGAGCTAAAGAAGCTAAAAGTGAGAGTGACCACACAGAAAGACCAGAAGTCTCAACTAACCAAGACACATGGTGTTTCCTGAGAGCGAGCCATCAACTAGGAGCACACAAGCACTGGTCTGAGCCCCCTGGCATTTATGAAGCAGAGATCTGCCTTATTTGGCCTCAATGGTGGAAGATGTGCTTAATCCTGAAGAGACTTGAGGTCTCAGGGAAGGGGGAGGCCTGAGGGGCCGAACACCCTCTTGGAGGCAAGGGGGAGGAAAAATGGCATGAGGAAGTGTGGCAAGGGGGAATGAGGGATAAAATTACTGGAATGTAAATAAATAAAATAATTTTTAAAAATTGTTTAACAGTCCTTCCGGCCACCACCATCTGCCAGGGCAGATTGCCAGCTAGTTTGCTTCCCTGAAGACACCACAGTCTCAAGGCATCCCAGGAGTTCTGCTGTACACAGGGCAACTGGTAAGGGACCTTTCCAAAACCCCACAGCCACTGGTAGCCCAGTGGACTTGGGACCCATCATCCCCAAAACCATTGCCTCAACCCAGCATACCACTCTCCTTCCAGCCAGCACCCTCTACCTGGGCAGATCACAAGCTTGTCTGCTACCCTGAAGACACCATAGCCTGAAGGCATCCCAGGAGTTTCCCTGCACACAAGGCAACTGTGCAAGTGACTCAACAGTATGAAAGCCTCCCTGAAGTTCTACTGCACACAGGGAAATGGACTGTACAGTTCAAAGATCTACCTGGAGCACAGCTACACACAGGGCAACAGCTTGATTGCTTTTCTAAAGACCCAACAATCTGAAGGCCTCCCAGAAGATCTCCTGCAGTTAAGGCAACAGATCAGCAGCCTCACTGCCTTTTTGAAGACCCCCAAGTCTGCAGGCCTCCCAGAAGAGCCACCTCAGTCAATGCAACAAGTCACCAGTGTACATGCCCATCTGAAGACCCCACAGTTGGAAGGATCTACATGAGCTCTGCTACAGCCAAGGCCACAGGCCTACTAGAAGACCTGAAGCAACCCAGGGACAAAAGAGGCAGGCTCCAGACAGACACACAGATTAGCATGCAGAGATATTCTGAGATATCCAGATAGCTAGATGCAAGCACAAGACTAAAAGCAACAGAAGCCGAAATACTTTGGCATCAACAGAACTCAGTTCTCCCACAACAGCAAGTCCTGGATACACCAACACACCTGAAAATCAGGAAGCTGACATAAAATTCTATCTCCTGAATATAATACAGTCTTTTAAGGAGGATATAAATAACTCACTGAAAGAAATACAGGAAAACACAGGTAAACAGGTAGAAGTCCTTAAAGAGGAAACAAATAAATCCCTTAAATAGCAGGAAAACACAATCAAACAGGTGAAGGAATTGAATAAAGCAGTCCAAGACCTAAAAGTAGGAGTAGAAATAGTAAATAAAACACAAATAGAGGCAACCCTGGAAATGAAAAACCTAGGAAAGAACTCAGGAATTACAGATTTAAGCATTACCAATAGAATATAAGAGATAGAAGAGAAACAGGTATCTTCTCAGGTGTAGAAGATACTTTAGAAGAGATTGACACAACTGTCAAAAAAATTCAACACTTAAAAAACTCCTAACCCAAATCATCCAGGAAATTTAGGACCCAATGAAAAGACTAAATCTATGAATAATAGGCATATAGGAGAGTGAAGATTACCAGCTCACAGGACCTGAAAACGTATTCCACAAAATAATAGAAGAAAACTGCCCAAACTAAAGAAAGAGTTGGCTATAAATGTACAAGAAGCCTATAGAACACCAAATAAATGGGACCAGAAAAGAAAATTCTCTCAGCACATAATAATCATATTAATCATTTCACATCAAAACCAAAAGGAGAGAACTACATACACATAATACATCCTACAGAAACAACATAATAAGAACAAACAATAATTTGTCTTTAATATCTCTCAAAATCAATGGATTCAACACAGCTATTAAAAGATATTGGTTAACAGATTGAATACTCAAACAGGATCCACCATTTTGGAGCATACAAAAAACATACTTCAATTACGAAGACAGACTCTACCCCAGAGTAAAGACTGGAAAAAAGTCTTCAAGGCAAATAATCTCAAGAAAAAAAGCTGCAGTTGACTTCCTAATATCCAATAAAATAGTCTTTCAACCAAAATATATCAAGTGACATGAGAAAGGATAATTCATATTGATCATAGAAAAAATTCACCACGAGAAAGTATCAATTCTGAAAATCTATGCCTCAAATGCAAGGACACCAGCATTCATAAAATATTTTTTTTTTTACTAAAGCTCAAAACACACATTGAACTCTACACAATAATAGTAGGAGACTTCAACACACACTGTCAATACTGGACAGGTCATTGAAACAGAAACTAAAAAAAGACACAGTGAAACTAATAAAGGCTATAAACCAAATGAATTTAACATATATCTACAGAACATTTCATCTTAAAACAGAAGAATATACTTTCTTCTCAGCACCTCAATTACATGATCATTGATCATCTCATTAGATGTTGAAAAAGCATTTGACAAACACAGCACCCCTTCATGTTAAAAGTATTGGAAAGATCAGGAATTCAAGGCCCAAACCTAAACATAATAAAAGCAATATACAGAAAAACAATATCTAATATCAAATTTAATGGAAATATACTTAAAGCAATACCACTAAAATCAGGGACAAGGCAAGGATGTCTACTCTCCCCATATCTATTCATTATAGTACTTGAGGTTCTAGTTAGAGCAATACAATAACAAAGAGATCAAGAAGATTCAAACTGGCAAAATATCAAGGTATCACTAATTGCAGATGATATGAGAGTGTACATATGTGACCCCCAAAAGTCAACCAGAGAACTTCTACAGCTGATAAACAACTTCAGCAAAGTGGCTGGATATTAAATTAACTCAAATAAATCAGTAGCTATCCTTTACACTAAGGATAAACAGGTTAAGAAAGAGATTAGGGAAACAGTACCCTACATAATAGCTGTAAATAATAATATAAAATATTGTGGGTTAACTCTAACAAAAAAGTAAAAGATCTGTATGACAATAACTTTAAGTCTTCCAAGAAGGAAAATGAAGATGTTAGAAAAGGGATGGATCTCCTATGCTCACAAATTAGCAGAATTAATATAGTAAAATGGCCATCCTACCAAAATAAATCTACAGATTCAATGCAATTCCCTTCAAAATCCTAACACAATCTTTTAAAGATGTGGAAAGAGTAATTTTTAAACTCATCTGGAAAGACAAAAAAAAAAAAAAAAAAAAAAAAAAAAAAAGACCAGAATAGCAAAACCAATTAATAATAATAATAATAATAATAATAATAATAATAATAATAATAATAATATTAATAATAAAATTCTGAGGTAATCTACACCCTTGACCTCAATCTATACTACAGAGCAATAGTGATAAAAAAAAAAAAAAACTGCCTGGTATTTGTACAGAGGCAGACATGTTGATCAATAACATAGAATTGAAGACTCAGAAATAAAACTACACACTTAAGTACACTTGATCTTTGAGAAAGAAGTAAAAAATATACAATGGTAAAAAGAAAGCATCTTCAATAAATGGTGCTTGTCTAACTGGCAGTCTGTATGTAGAAAAATTAAAATAGATCCATATTTGTCACCTTGCACAAAGCATAAGTTCAAGTTGATCAAGAACCTTAACATGAAACCAGATACACTGAATCTAATAGAGGAGAAAGTGGGAAAGAGCCTTGAACTCACTGGCAAAGGGAGAAAATTTCCTAAACAGAACTTCAATTCTGTTTAGGAAAGCTCAAGCTCTACGATCAAGAATTGCTAAATGAGACTTCATGAAAGTGGAAAGCTTCTATAAGAAAAAAGTCCCTAGTCAATAGGACAAATTGGCAACCAACATATTGGGAAAAAAATCTTCACTCTCCCCACATCCTATAGAGGGCAACTATCCAAAATATATAAAGAACTCAAGAAGCTAACCACCAAGAAACTAAATGAACTACTCAAAACATGGGGTATATAACTAAACTGAGAATTTACAACAGAAGAATCATGAATGGCTGAGAAAAAAACCTTAGTCCGTAGTGACCAGGGAAATGCAAATCAAAACAACCCCGAGATTACACCTTACACCAATCACAATGGCTAACATTAAAACCTCAAGTGATAGCACATGTTGGTGAGGATGTGGAGAAAGATGAATATTCCTCCATTGCTGGTGAGATTGCAAACTGCTACAACCAATCTAGAAATCAATCTGGAGGTTCCTCAGAAAATTAGAAGTAAATCTACCTGAAGACCCAGCTATTCCAATAAGGAGCATATGCCAAAAGATGCCCCACCATGCCACAGGGGCACATATTCCACTATGATTGTAGCAGCCTTATTTGTTCTAACCAGAAGCTGGAAACAATCCAGATGTCCCACAACAGAACAATGAATACTGAAAATGTGTTTCATTTATACAATGTAATACTACTTAGCTATTAAGAAGGAGGACATCATATGTTCTACAGGCAAATGGATGGTCTACAAAATATCATCCTGAGTGAGATAACTCAGATCCAAAGAACATGCATAGTATATACCGGCTAATAAGTAGATATTAGCTAAAAAAGTATATAACACTCATGATACAATCCACAGAACTTAAAAAGGTTAACAAGCAGAAGGGCCCAAGTAAAGATGCCTCAATCCCACTTGGGAGATGGAAGTAAGCAATCACAGGAGCAGGGAGTGAGGGACTCACCTGCTTGAAAAAGGGAACAGGGAGGGGAAGAGAGGAAGTTGATCAGGTATTGGGGGTAGGGAAAAAGATTGAAGCCCTGAGGGCCAGCAGAAATAATGGAAACTGGCAACTGGTTGCCATCCCACAGGGATAGTTCCTGTCTGAAAGAACTGCAAGGAAAAAATGTAGAAGAACCTGAGGAAAAGGTGATCCAGTGACAGGCCCAAATTGAGATCCAGCTCAAGGGGATACCCCAAGGGCAAACACTACTACTGATGCTATGTGGTACTCACAAAAAGGGGCCTATAATGACTGCCCTCCGAAAGACCCAATAAGCCACTGAAAGAGTAAGATGCAGATATTTACACCCAAACAGTGGACAGAAGTTGCTTACCCCAGTGGTTGAATTAGGGCAGAGTTAGAAGAAGCTGAGGAGGAAGGTGACCCTATAAGAAGACTATCAGTTTCAACTAACCTGGACCCCTGAGATCTCTCATATACTGATCATCTAACCAGGCAGAATATACCAGCTGATATGAGGCCCCTAACACATAAATAGCAGAAAACTGCAGGGGCTGGGCTCAGTCAGAGAAGATGAACCTAACCATCAAGAGACGGAAGGCCCCAGGGATTAGGAAGGTCTGGTGGGGTAGACTTTGGGGATGGGGATATCCCAGTGAAGATGGGGTTGGGAGAAGGAGGAGGTATGGAATGTGGAACAATCAAGGAGTGGACCAGGAGTGGGATAAATTCTGGACTTTAAAAACAGTTTAAATTAAAAAAAAAAAAAAAAAAAAAAAAAAACTGTTCAATAACAGGTGACCTCACATCTGTTTGAGATTTACCTATCCTATTTCTTTACTACTATCATAGGAAATCTCACCTACTCCCACCAGAGATCTCTAGGCATATTACATCACTATTTCACATCTTTCATGAACAATCTGTGTTATACTTCCAAAGAAAAAGTCAACATCATCCTTCACATACAAATATGTTACATATTTGATATTATTCTACACACACAGTTGTGTTATAGGGATACCTGACTTATATGGCATATCATCTGACTGAATAGTAATCCACTCTAGTTTAAACACTAGACTTGATGACAAAAGATTACAGAGATGATTTTCACCATGGCTTATTTGAATCACTCCAAGTCCCTGAAGTCTGGTGTTTGGACACTTGATTAGGGATAGACAACAGTCTCTGTGCTGTTCTTTGAGTTTTGGCATGTAGAACTTTAAAAAAGGTAGAAAACTTACTTGTTTGACTTTTTAAAGTCTACTAATTTTATAGTGACTGTTATATAGAAGTGTATATTACTAGAACAGAGCTTTTATTTCTTTTGAAAAAACTCATTTTTAAGACAACCCAAACCACATATAAACCTATTATAAAAAGTGTTATTTTCACTGTAAACTATAAAAAGACAAAGATTTTTCAAACAGATATTTCACTAAAATAACACTTAAAAATTCTCATATCTTCATTTCTATTTCTAATTATTTTTATTCCAATGTACTCTCTGTGAAAGCAATGACAAAAACTAAGATTGTGTTCTGGATTAGATTTGTAAATGTAGGGATCAGCAATGAAGTGTGTCTGTCACCAGGGACTAATCTACCAACCAGAGTACACATGGAGGGACCCATGGCTCCTGCTGCATATGTAGTAGAGGATTGCCTAATCTGGAATCAATGGGAGGGGAAGTGTGGGTTGGGGAGAAAAAAAAATGTGTTTGTTCAGCATTTCTGGTCTTGGCAATATATTCTCAGAAATTCTTTACTTCTTTGACTTATTCGTCATCTTCATCATATTATAAACCCTGGAATGGTTGTCAAATACCACAAGTCTATTTTCCTTTATATTGTCTTTCTTTATCTCTATGTTTCTATAAGGAAAAATTGTCTATTTGGTTTTTCATGAAAGAAGAATGCTTTTCAAGTCAAACAATAAATTTTCTTTAAACGGCTCTTTATTGAGCAATAAAATATTCAGACAAATTTAAATTAGTGAAAACTGGTACAGTTATGTGTGTAAATATGTGTGAATGAATTCATGGGTGTCCGTGGAAAGTTGAATCTGGACATAGAAGGGAAGATGGTATAGTAATAGAAGCTGTCTGTTGTGGTAAATCTTTGACCCAAGCAAGTCTGGTCAAGAAAAACACAACTCAATATTTATGATTATAAACTGCAAGCCTAGATTGGGCAGATTTACCATTGCACTACTCTATTCCCCATCTATGAGATCCCTTACAACTTGCGGGTTTTTCTAGGCCATGTTCTTCTCCTTTGTTGTCCTTCCACCTCCAGCTCCTCCAACACCTTCATAGCCTCTCTCCCGTCAACTTCCTCTTCTGACTCCTCCTCTTCCAACTCCTCCTCTTCCAACTTCTCCCCTAAGCCTTTTTCTCCACCTCCCCTTCTACTGCCCAATCACTGGCTCTAAACTTTATTTTACAAATTCAATTGGACAAAAGGTTCACAAGATTCACTCCTCCTCCACAGCCCCTCCCAAGAGTGAAACTATCATCAAAACAAGAGGCTGGAGCTATCCACAACACCTGTCCTTCTTCTCTGTAAAGTACTAGTAACTATAGGGTTAACACTTTGTGACAGCCATATGGTAATATTATATTACACATTCAGAGAATCATAAAAAAGTATATAAAATATGAAGTTTATTTTATAATCACCTGAACAGTTATGTCAATGAAACACACACACTCGCTTTTAAATTGTGCACTATGAATGTGCCGTCAGATTTTAGAAATTGAGAACTATTGACCTTCATTATTTTCTGTATTATTTTTCCATGCCATGCTTTGTTTTTCCTACATCCCTACTTTTTTATTGTTTTTTAAAGCAATTTAACTGCATATAATTTCTTTAATTGTTTCATTATGTTTTACGTACATTTTACCACTTTATCCCACTGCTGTCTTCAAATTTATTCTCTTAAACAAAACCGTAAATCTGAAATTTCCAAAGAAAAGTTTTTTCCATTCTCTCAGATGTAATTAAGTAGTTTTACTTTCAGCAGGGGTTTATGTTAAATGTTCTTTTGCAATTGGTGAAGCAAGCATGCTGTCTGCTTATCATTCCTTCAAAGACTCTGCTAAATTACCCTCAGTATCTATTCATTTAAGTACATTCCCATGTATCCACTAGAGTAATTTTCAAGGAACATTTGACAAGAAGTATTCTCTAGTGCTGTGCTCACCTCTGTTCCTAGTGTCATTGACTATGAACTTTCACTAAACTACAAATACTATTTCTTCAGGCAAAGTTACTTTCTCAATTATTTCTTATTTATAATGAAATAATTCAGATGAGCAAAGGCATTATATAGAAAAATATAATGACACTAGGCAGTGGTTCATCAATAACAAGTATTTTAAGAGAGGAAAATAGAAACATTTGAGATTCAGGATATAAGATTATTTAATAAATAAAATGTATTAAAACGATTTGTGTGTTATTTTAAAAGAATAAAGTTCGTGTGCTTCACAACTTATAACACCCACATTAGTACATTGATAATGAAATTTAAGAAGTCATTATATTTTTCAGGGATTCTAAATTGCCATCAAATCTGAGTGGATTAAAATATTTATAGTTTATTAAAATAAGATTGTAAGGAAGTTAATGAATGAAAATATATTTTACATTACATGTTTTACATGAAAAGGTAAGCAAAGTATCAAATCAGAAGCTGATTTTAGATTCATCTGCTCATCCAGTATTTTATTTGCTGAGGGAAAACCAAAGATTAGAAACCTATATTTGGACTTTTATTTCTTTGTACAACTTTTAATTAAGAAATATTAGCTTAGTGAAATTAATGAGACATTTTTAGAACAAAGTTTTAGGTAAGAACAGAAATCATTTAGAATACTTAAAAGGGAAAATTCAGACTAACTGTGATTGATCAATGGCTGCATCTTAGTAATTCAAATAAAATCTTTGTGGCTAGGTCAGAACCTTAAATTTCATAAAGAATCCCTATTTAACTTTTCTGGTAGAAGTTCCATAGTTCTTTTTTGTCCTATCATGTAAAATCATTCTATCCTATTCCTTTTCTTCCAACCATATCTAGAAGAAGAAACAAAAAGTATTAAAACTAGACTTCTAGACTTTGTGAATGAAGTATCATACCAACATTGAGCAGTATACAATGGTTGATTGACTTGAACTTCAATGATTGTAAAAACGTTGGAAGTTTGAAGATTCAGAGTACAGCAATCTTCAGCTCTGACCCATGTGTATCTCAAACACACACACACACACACACACACACACACACACACACATATAAAATTAGACATTTTGAGGCACTTAGAAAAGACATGTCTAAGATGTAAAGAAGGCCTTAGCTTTACCAATGAAAAACTCAAAACTTAAGTATGTTGTCAGATATTACAAGGCTTACAAATATGTTCCAATGTGTGGTACCACACTTACCTGAAACACCAATGAATATATTTTAAATGTATTTTGATTTCTGACTTTCTCTGTAATTTTATCAAAACACCATGTAGAAACACAGTACTTGAGACAACCCCAAAAATTTTTTTTCATTTATTAGATATTTTATTTACATTTCAGATGCCATCCCCTTTCCCCATTCTCCCCCCCCCTTAGAAAACTCCTATCCCATGCCTCCTTTTCCTTTTTGCATTTATACATTTTTTTTAAAAAATGTTAATCATAGGCTTTATAAGTTTGGTATTGTTCAATCAGAGGTGTAACCCACTACCCAACCTAGTTACAACAACTATCTTTGACTGGTGGAGATACACGAACATCTGCATCCCTGTCTCCCCCCCCCCTCTTTCTCTCTTTCATCACCTAGCTTCTCCTCTCCTTCTTCTTCTCCTCTTCTTACTCCTTTTCTTCCTCTCAGTACTCCTCCCACCTTAGCTCCTCCTACACATCACCCTTCCTGTTAAAATGAAACTTTTCTCTCAAAATACAATTAGAGCATAATTATGCCAATTTGTAGTCATGAGGTACAAGATAGTCCTACTACCAAGTCCATCCTTTTGTTGACTAACCAGCACCTCTGTCATCTATCCTGACTAAAACATTTAGTTCTGAACCTGGCTTTAGGATGAATGTCAGCTGCCGACCATCCATTCAAATCTTTTCTCTCAAGGTAAATAGCTATAAGTTTTCAACCTCATCAGAAATCCAGAATGACTGAGTTAACTATAATTGTGGGAAGCACAAAGCATAGCTTCTAAAACTTAGCCAATTTATAGAGACCTCTGAACACCTGGACACTCGCTCTACTTCAAAACGTTGGAGCATCTGTTCTGCCTTCTGGCCCAGGATCATCAGACAGACCTTAGTGCTGCAGAATTATTAAGGGCTGATTACTCTGTGTAGGCAGATATACTCAGTCGACTATTCTGCAAGTGGAGACAACCCCAAAATTTTTTAAGCACAATGATCATTCACATTTTACTCTGAAATAACCTATCCTTTTTTAAAAAAGATAATCATGTTTTTATTATATCACTGACATTGAAGTGATAAACATCATGAATAGACTTAAAAACAAGACATTAGATATATGTGCTTCTATTGTTTTTGCTTCTTCAGGAAAAATGGGGTACAATACACACAAAGATTGGATAAAATATGTAGGAATAAGTGACTAAAATAATTTTAATTAAATATTTGGAATTAAATTTTCTAGAAATAAAAAATTTTGGGAGACTGGAACTTAATATAGATTTAAATATAGTTTAGTATTTTTTATTAAGAAAGATAATTTTAGCAAACTTGCTGTTATATTATCCACCACAGGAAACCAAATTTAGTCATTTCAGTTGTGGAAGCCAGTCAAATTGCTCAATTAATTTTTTACAAATGATTTATTCAATATGTCCAACTGGGATCATGGACAAAGAATTCCAGTGAGGAAAAGACAAAACAAAAGCAAAAATTTATGTTTACGATTCTGAAATGATGTTAAAACTTAAGTAAAAATTGAAGGAGCCAATTGGTTCAGGTTGGTCCTGCCCACAAATGGTTGGCCATTGTCTAGACTTCAGTCTGATTGTTAAGATGTTTTGACAAGTTCTGAGATTTGTGGGGATTACTTCTAGGAGAAAAATTTACTCCATGGCTGATATCTTTTTTTTCCAGAATTATATTCCAAGGAATTATCTGATGATTTACTATATACAATAGTCAGACTAAGAGATACAAGTATTTCTTTAAAATAACTGTCAAGGTGATTAAAAATTGATATATTTATCACTACTGATTTATTATAAAACACATTAAACCATATCTATTAAAAATTATTTGAAAAAAAGAACCCTATAAAGTAATAAGGCTTATGATAGCACATAAATATAATAGAAAGTAACAGAGAAAAGTCTGATTTTACTTACCATGATAAATGTAAAATATTCATCTCCCCAAATATCTTAACTGGTCTTCAGAAGATTTCCTTAAAGAACACCTAGAACCTTAAAAAGAGGGTATGTAGAAAAATAAAAGAAGAATAACTTTTTATATTTCTCTTGTGGAGAAGTTAAATTTGATTAAATTTTAATTAATATCAACATTACACAATTATTTTGAACAGATTTCTTATCTGAGTCACTTAAAATTAGCAGTAAGTATACTTATTGGAAAAGTTAGAGTCTTGGTTACAGATGTGAAAGATACTCACTTCTCTACTATATAATATCTGACATTTTTAAGTGCTTCTCAATTTTTTTAACTTTATTTGATATCTATCTATCTATTTATCTATCTATTTATCTATCTTTCATCTATTTATTATTTATTTCTTTACATTGCTTTTTGGTCTTAGGATTATGGTGTATATGGCAGGCAACCTAACTTGAATCTACAAGTCTTTAATGCTCTATTCTGTTTTCTTAATTTCTCATTGTCTTTCCTTTTGTATCTTTTCTGCTTCTATTTGTTAATCCCAAAATAGCTCTAACTTGAAATAGAAAAAGGATAGATTATTTTGGACCCCAAAAGAAATCATCATGCCCTTGATGCAAATTTTCCTTTTGTTTGAGGCACCAAAGTCATTCAGAATGTCCATATTAATCCACAATGGCCTTTAAGTTTATGACAATTTTATACTGTTATTGTTGTTACTGTAATATACCGTTATTTCCTTCTATGCCATGTGAAAATGTGTTGAATGTCTTCTTTCTCCTTGAATGATTCTGCCATCTTTTAAAATTCAGGGCTTCCTCATAGCCTGCACTTTGGGATAGGCATAGCAGATGTACTTCAGTATAGACTTGATAGTCAGTTTGGGAAGAAAATTCTTATGTGATATTTGACACCATGAAGAAAGTAAAACTTCTGCATTTTCTTGAATTTTATGAACAGCAATGGTGATTGGGTACTTTAATAGAAGAAGGATATTTTTTAAACTGCTGCATAAAATTGTTTCAGCTGGGAAGGGTCTAGAAGCCATAGAGTCATAGTGTGCCATTCCTATTTAAACATTTGTGGGTCAGGACAAAGTAGTTTGACCTTTCTTGTACTCTTCTGTTTCCATTTTAGAGGCACTAAAGTCCCACCGAGGAGGCAAAAACAAAAGAATTTTCTCCTCCCATAGCTTCAGGGAGAATCAATTTCAATAAGAGATGGGAAAATGTAGCATTTGATTTGATTTAAAGCAGAGCCTGAGGGAACTAAATTCAAGCCTAGTTTGAAGCCTCAAGTGGTTAAGGATTTATAGTGGGAACAGGAAGGTCATGAATACACACCATGCTCAGAGAAAGTGAGCATATTCTTTAAAGTTTATTAGCCAGTGTCATCCTCAGATTGCTCAAATGTTCTACAAAGGCACAGCAGGGCATTCAAAAATACATCACATAAGAAATCCCTTATATCTGAAAGAGGTTGTTTGATTAATTTCATTTAAAATTTCATCTGAAACCTCAGAAATTTACTGAGATTATTAAAATAAGTCATAACATAGAGACAAAAATTTGAAAACGTCCAGTATTCCTACCAAGAATATCCATAACTATGGAATTATGCCTTAATTTTCGTTCCAACCATATGCATAAATATCAGTTGTTCTAATATTATTTGTTAGAACCCATTTGTTAAATTAGAATCTAGTAGTTGTCGGAATGAAAATGACACCAGAGATGTATATACTTGACTATTTGATTTCCAGTTTGTGGGCTGTTTAGGAGGCGTGGATTTGTTAGAGAAGGTGTGTCATTGTAAGTGACCTTCAGGTTTTAGAAAGCCCACACTCGGCCTTATAGGCCCTATCTCTGACTCTTGATTGTGGAATAGATGTAAGGTCTTTTGGCAGTATCCATGTTTTCTGATTTGATGTAATAGAATAGACATGTAAACCTTTAAGCAATAAATATCTCATTAAAATGCCTACACTTCTGACTTGTCTTAGTCATGGTGTTTCTTCATATCAATAGGAAAGTAATTAAGAAAAACTTGAGCATACTATTTGTAGAACATTTTTGGAGATTCCTTGTATAGTTCACTTTAGTGCCAGGATAGAGTTATGCACACAGTTATAATCTGCTAAACTGATTTTTCTTAGTTTTCTAAGATACTGTCTTAAGGACAGAAGCAGAAGTTATGATTCTTTTATTTGTGAGACAGAGTTTTGGATTAGAAAATAAAGCATAGGCTAAAGAACTCTTCTGCTCAACTGATGATGATGAATGAGTCCGAAGACAAGGAAATATTAATTCTGAAACTATTGGCAATACCTGGGATAACTCCAGAGTAACCTGACAAGAGGTAGGCACCCATCCAAGACAAAGACCCTAGAACTTCAATGGTGACCACATTCTGCTGTGCTCTGGGATTTTATCTTTGGTTTGACTAGTGAAGGGACTGTGGCCAGCTCAGGCATCATGGACATGGTTCTACCAGGCCTTGCCCTTTTCCCTGATTCCTTCTGCCTTGACAAAATCCATTAGATTACATTCCTAAAGCTAACCCCCAAGGTCTATTCCAATTTT
This sequence comes from Arvicanthis niloticus, assembly GCF_011762505.2. Lineage (NCBI taxonomy): Eukaryota > Metazoa > Chordata > Mammalia > Rodentia > Muridae > Arvicanthis > Arvicanthis niloticus. The sequence continues at coordinate 10,398,037 of NC_047677.1, forward strand.
TTGGCCACTCCTTCCTCCTAAGGCTGACTTACCAAGGTCCAGCTACCAAGCTACTTAAGTACAGTCTTCAAAATCATCTTTTGGCTTACCTAACTTACATACTCAATTAAATTTAAAAACTTTATCCTAAAACAGCATTCCCAGCTTTTCCTTTCTAAATCACCATTTGTTTATAGGCCATATCTATTCTTTATTAAAAACTGGACCTTTCTCATCAGAGATAAATATCCCTTCCCTATCACTATTCTCCCTTTCTTCTTCTCCTTCATCTTCTATCTACTGTCTTTGTCCCTTATCCTTTCCCCCATGTCCCTCTTATCACCTTTTAGAAACACAACCATATTATTTTGGAGAAGGATATCAGAAACCAGTAACTGAAGGATCATTAAATGAACAAGTCACCACCAGTGTTCAATCTTTAGCAAGCCTTGTATATATTGAGAGGCCAGTGGGCTATAGATGTGTTTCAGCAGAAGTAATTATAGTCATTTTGTGGTGTAGCTTTGTCATGATATATAAAACAGCCTCAAAAACTACAAATTGCTCAAATCAGCAGCAGAAACAGTACATTTATCAACTCAAACTACCTTTCCCAACAAGAAAGTTTATGGGCAGTCACTAGGTTAGCTGCTGTTAGGTTTTAGTTATGAATGTGCTTGCAGTTTCCAAAGAAACTCAGGAGAGAACTATAAATAATATAGCAGTAAAGTTGAAAAGGCAGAGGAGAAAATTGTTAAGTTACAATTCACACCTAGAGTCTCAGAAATGTGACCTGGAAAAAGGAGAGATTTCAAAAAATGTCTTAGATTATGAAAAAATATATATACAATTAAGGTAGAGACTCATAGAGATGATACTAAATGAATTGCTCTTTGGAGAAATAAGAAAGTGAGATCTGTACTTAGTTTTTCAAGATATTTAAAATTTTGTGTGAAAATGTCATTTATTTCTAAGACACAATTGTTAAAGAAAGCAATGTTAGAACAGAATAAGTAAAACTCTTAACAATTTTTCTAAGCTGCCACTTGTTGGATCACAATATTTCTGAAAAGATATGAAAAAGTCAGCTCATTACAGAAGAAAAACAATGATTAATTAAAACAGAAGAATACCCATGCCTTCTTTGGTGAAATACTGAGTTTTTATTTGTATTAATTTCAGGTGTGTGGACAAGGGTTACTTATAATAGCTGAAATAAACCAAAAGCCCTGTATCATCAAAAGGCCACTCTTAAATGGATAACATCTCACAAAAGCTGGAAACCTAGAGCTTACCTCACAGCTTTTAGGTAGCTCAGCAGTTTGGAGAGTCTTTTTACTGACATCAAAATTATCCTGAGCCTCTTCCAGTCAGTGTACTGATCTTTAGCATTTTTCAGACAAACTGGTCAATCTCTGCTTTTTCCAATCAACATTGCTAATATGATTCTTTCAGGCAACTTAACTGGTTTGAGAGAGTTTTAGGAGCTTGGCTGGGCTGAAATTGTCTCTCAGCAGTCTTCAGTGCTTGTATATACTTGGGAATTGTGGAACTGTTTCATACTGTCAATTTTGGGGGCATTTCTGAAGCCTTTGGGCTATTTACTTTCTTAACACAATGAGTTTCTCTGAAGGATGTATTGTTTTACTTCCCATTAGAACATTCTGCTATTTATCCAGTTTTCTTCATAGAAGGAATATTTCACCTCAGTGGAAACTACTACATAACACTAAGAAGCTGCACCCATGACTATATTTACATAATGAAGTCATGGAATTTATAGAACTGCTATGAGATGTCAGTGGTGATGCCAGAAAACAAGGAACGTCTTCTACAAGAATTATTAAGACAATATGCCAAGCAGTTGTTCATGGGAAACTGGTAGACAAACTTTCAACAAGTTTTATAAAATCTGTGAGAACATAGAAGACAGATAACATTCTGAAGACAGATACATCTTAAGTTACATTGAAAAACAGTTTGGACTGTTACATGAAATATCCTGTTTTTGAATCATCTGTTTTCAAAATCAATTTTTTTTTTTTTACCAAAATGTGCAGGAGAATGCTTGTCAATAAGAATGAGTGTACATGGTCAACTGTTTTGGGCATAAAGTTGGAGAGGATGTGCTAACAAGATGGAAGGTGTCAGACCAGTTCAAGATTATTCTCAAGAGTAACATGAGCAGAAAAGACTTTTGTAGTCAGTGAAGAAAGACACCATTAAAACCTAATGTTCACTGAATGGCTTCCTGTAGCACTGTAGCACTATCTATATTATTTATGCAAATTAACAAAGAAAGTTGTGGTTCTGTCTTAACTATCAAAGAAAATTTATATTCATATGTCATAGAATCAGCTGTGCACACTCCCACCACATCATGTTGATCTAAACAGATAATGCCATGTGGACATTAAAATTCAATATTCAGTTGTAAAGTATTCATTACTTCGAATCTATTGAGCTTGAGACTTTATGACTTTTGAAGATGTTACTTGAGAAGTCTAAGACTTGTACTGAGCAAGGAAGATACTATAAGTGACTATAGATTTATAGTACTGTTTCTTTAAAAGTTAGAAAGTAAAGTAAAAAAAATATATTAAGCTATTTTATATTTATTTCCACAGTACTCATTGAATATATTTGTCCTTGATGTCACTTTTAAAAATTTGTCCAGGCTTTTCAGATAAAACATGTTTTTTTTTTTTTTTTTATATTCAGTATTCTATATATTCATTTTTCTAAGAATAAAGAAATGCTCAAAAATCAATGTATTTTATTATTATTATTATTATTATTATTATTATTATTATTATTATTAAACTTTTACATTCTAACTGGAATTTGTATTCCCTCATCTCCTCCCAGTCTTCCCCCCCATCTCCACTCCTCCTTTGTTTCTATTTTTAATATGGGAGGCCTTTCATAAAGATCAACTAAACATTGTATATCAAGTTGCAATAACAATAGGGACCTCCTTTCATGTTAAGATTGTACTAGGCAACCAAGTATGAGGCAAAGCAGTATGAGGGGCCCAAAAGCAGACAAAAGAGTCAGTGACAGCCTCTGCTGTTAGAAGTCCCACAAGAATATCAAGCTACACAACTGTAACATATAAACAGAGGTTTAATATATGGCTGTGCGTCTCTGCATCTGATTTTATCTGTTGCTGGAGGAAACTTCTCTGAGGAGCATTAGTCTAGGCACCACACTATTAATATAGCAGAAAAACATGAGGCATCATTTAATTGATTTTTTTTTCTATTCATGTTGGTTCCATCCTAGTTCTGTGGTTATCCAGCTTCCAGTTCCTGGACATCCCGGCAGAGTCTGGTATGGATTCCTTCTAATGATGTGGACCTCAAATTAGATCATTAGGTGGTTGGCCACTCCCAAAATTTCTGCACCACCTTTACCACAGAACATTTTATAGGTAGGACAAATTGTAGGTCAAAGGTTATGTGGGTGTGGTAGTGTCCCAATTGCTCCACTAGAAGTCTTGCCTGGTTGCAAGAGAAGGCCAGTTCAAGCTATGTATCCCTCATTGCTAGCTGTCTTACCTAGGGATTCAATTGTACTACATTTCTAACCTTGCCTTTCTTTCTTCATTCCTGTTGTCTCAGTACTCTCTCCTCCCATCCTACCTGTACCTGGTCCCTCCTGTTCCCATCTCCCCATGATGTCTATTCTATTCCCTCTTTGGAAGATTCATCTTTCTCCCATAAGTTCTTCTTGTCCCTTCGTTTTGCTGGTCTTTTGGATTGTAGCATCGTTATTCTTTAACTTTATAACTAATATTCACTTACGCAGCTTTATTCCTGGGTCAAGGTTACCTCACTCAGGATGATGTTTTTCTAGTTTAGTTCATTTTTTCTGAATATTTTATGGTGTCATTGTTTTCAATAGCTGAAAATGTGCCACAGTTTCTTGATACATTCTTTGGTTGAGAGATATTTTAGTCGTTTTCTATTTCTGGCAATTAAAATTTCTGTTTCACATTTAAGTATTTGAATATTATATATATTTTTACATGTGTGATTTCTTTGACTGATTATAATTCTTTATTTTAAATTTCTATTTTATACTATAATTGTTCTAAAAGAGAAGCAGATATATGGATGGCCACACACACACACAACTCTCTTTTGCTCTGCTGAGTTTTGCGTATTGTTAGGAACAGGTATGTTCTCTCCGTAACTGGCTTTGGTAGATCTGGAAGCTGGTAATGATGATGATGGCCAGCCTTTCACATCAACAAAGACCTAGTCTCACTGACTGGAAAATGATTACATTTTACTGATAAATCATGAGCTTTTTCATGCAGGATTCGTTCCTTTATTTTATTTTCTTCAACATACACATCTCTTCAAGACCTCAAAAAGGATTTTAGCTTTTGTAAATCTTAATAAATTTTATGTGCTAATGTATCACTTACCCTATCCAGTCTACAGTTCTAAAGCCATCAATAACAAGTTAAGGCAGGGCATGTTTCCAGCATGGCATCATTACACATATTTTAAGAAGCAGTGCTAAATGACTAGAGTTAGGTTTGTTTTCAGCACTCTAAATAAATGTATGTATACACCTTGCCAGGCATTTGGGGATAATGTGTTTAAGTAGCTTTATTTGTGAAATACAATAGCATTTTGAAAATGTCAAATGCAGTTTGAAAGAAGTTTAGCAATGTTGAGTTCAACATTTGAAAATTTTCTCTGAAGGAGTTCTCAGTCATTAAGCAAGCTTCCAGAGCTAACTGCCATTATCACTGCAAAAAGCCATAAAGTACACAGTGGGTACCATTTCCCAGAGCTCAAAGCTAACACAGTGCTGCGACTTGAGAAGATACACTTACACAAAGGGCAAATTCAATGCAACCTTATGCTCAAAGCTCTTCTGGGTAAGTAGTTAGGAAGGCAGCATAACTTTTAGGAATTGCCCTGCGCTGTTTTGTGATGTTGACTTTATTTGTAAGACAGGCTATACCAAAGACAAATAGATTTTTCCTGTTTTGGGATTAGTTCTTGTAGAAAGCTTCTGTCAGGCGTGTGTAACTTAAAGATGACCACTACTTGAGTTTCACTTTCCCCTCTGAAGAGCTGCCTTCAAGCATCATTGGGCCTTCAACTCCATTTCCCCACAAGCCACACTTATCCCCAGATTTGCTAAAGTATTCAGTGCATGCCCATGAACCTCTGATATTCAATATTAGTTTGTCTTTTAGCCTGAATCATAGAAATAGTTAATGTGATTTATTTATGTTCTTGATTTAAGTGCTTTCTTACGTTGATTTTGCTAGCCTCACATTTTCTAGATAATCATTTTTCCTCCCTCAGTGATTCATCTATGACTGACACACTGGACAATTTCTACGCTACTGAAACTGCAAGTACAGAACATCCAGGGATTTATTTATACCCTAGTTTATTTTCTACCTTACTTGACCAGGTCAGCAACCAGGCCATGGATAAATTATGTGTCATGAAGGCTCCTGAAATTTAAAATCTAGGCTTGGATACTTTCCGAGTTCTAGAGTGATATAACTGTTTTTCACATGGTATTAATAACATGTATGCCTACCTTATTGTGGAATAATCTAGGTCAATTATTTCCTTGCTATAATCATAATTTTTGGAATCTAGTGGCAGGAAAATCATTACTTCTATACCAGCTTGAATTACTCTGGGTAAACTTGTAAATCAATAAATAATCATGTTTACAAACTATTTCAATGTACAAGTAAATAAATAAAAATTATTAACATGTTAAAAACTGTTGATTTTGAGATGATTTGTTCAGTTTGAGTCATTAGTTGATATGAACATTCATACATAACACACAGGTTAAATTGCCAACAGGTAACGTTTTTATTGTTTTTGTTTTCTTTCTATTTGCAGTTTACTTACAATTTCTGTGACATACTGTTTCTTCAAAAGTATTTCTAACAGTGAAAATGTTTCTCCATCCTAGTGTCATCATCAAATTCAGGTTTCTTTCTTTCTCTGTGAGACTGTCATTATCTTGAGTACTGTGTTGTATTATTTTTCTGTTATCACCAATCTACAACATATTCTCTAAATTAGATAGATGGAAGACACCTTATCATGTAAATTGGCAAATGAATCTCTTTTGGGATAAATACAGGTATTCCAGGTATCTCAGGACAGAAAATCAAGTGAAGAAAAAGGAATCTAAGTGTCACAGTTGGCAGAGATACAATGAAAATACAGAGGGTTGGAGGACCCAGCAATTCTCATTGTAATTTAGTGAATACGTCCAGGAAATAAGGGTGTGACATATGCCTATGTTGCTATTTTTATCTTCCTCACCCATTTTCTCATATTTTTTTGTCTTCCATGATGCCCTTTTGCTTTTAAAATACCCATTGGTATTTTAAATGTATTATAATTGTATAAAAACATCATTTAATAGATATGATAAAGTGTTTGGAAAAAATCCCACAATGCTTCAATTCTCTACAAATAATGACAGGCAACTGAGGAAAGCCTGGAGCAGAAGAGCTGATCTTACTGCTTCAACAAACCAGAAGACAAATAGTTGTATGTGAGTTAATAAAAAGAAGGAACTGAAAAAATAACTAACTATATATTATTTAACATACTATCAAGCTGAAAAAAAGACCCATTAAACTTAATTAATGCATATTGGTAGAGTACCATGCGATACTTAAACATATTCACTTAAATTACATATATTACATTATTTAAAATTATATAAAGTTAGACATTTGTTTCTCCAAATTCTTTTTTTATATTAACTAACATTTTTTCTTCAGTGTTTTACATAAAAGCACTTATAAAATAAACACAAAATTTAGCAAAAGATACTTTCTTCTCAAAATTTTTTTAATAGCAGACATTTTCTTCATTTTTATTTACTTATTTATTCATTTATTTTTTTATTAGATATTTTATTTACACTTCAGATGGCATCCCCTTTCCCCATTCCCCCCCACCCCCCTTAGGAAACCCCTATCCCATGCCCCCTTATCCTTTTTGCATTTATACATTTTTAAAAAATAATGTTAATCATAGGCTTTATAAGTTTGGAATTGTTCAATCAGAGCTGTGACTCACTGATAGAACATTGGCATTAATTAATCTCAAAGATACTAGTTTTTTTTCCATCTGCCCCACATCAATAATGATAGCTGTAGATACACACTCACTCACATAAGTCCAAGAACAAAAACAACACTCCCCTGTTTTGAATTAGTTTTAGTCTTCAGAATTGACATAATTTGTAGTGTAATAACTTGTTTTATTGGATCTTGTGTCATTAAAAAATAATCTATTTATGGCCTTCAGTGTGCACACAATCTTTCATTTCAGTTTCTGAAGGCTGTAGCTGTCAAATGAACATACTACATCTTCTCTGGTAACCATAGTTTCAGTTACTTCTCAGGTGTATATAAAAGATAATTGCTTGATTAGAAGGCATGCTAATTTTTCCTTTCCCATTTCAATTCTTTATAGGAGTACTTATGCTAATTTACGTTTCAACCATCTGTGCATCAAAGTTGCTACATCTTCACAATATTCCAGCAACTTATAGTTTCAGATGTAATTTTTGTCTAATATTTAAATGAGTGAAATACTCTCTTTTTTGATTTAGGTTTACATTTCTCTTATTATAGAAAGATTAAGTGGTATTTTTATGTTTATATTACTTATTCAGGTTCTATCTCTGCAAAACTCTCATTTGTATCCTTAGATGCTGATTTTGACTGCATCCATGGACTCTCATGTTGGACTCCACAGAAGAAAAATTCAGTGAACAGTTCCTTGTGAAAGCCCAGGCCCGGTAGATTGATTCTGACTTTCTACAAGATACATCTGGATCAGCCCCTTTTCAAGTCTTGATGTGAGGTACATATCAACTATCAGGTCATCTTTATAGAGTAAAGTCTAGAGATATTCTACTTTGCTGTCTTTTTTAGAGAAAAAAATATTAAGTATTTTGCTTCTCATGGGTTGTAATAGTACTAAGCATTTTGTATACTCTACTGCAGTTCAGGACTCTACCTGGCTTCTGTCATCCCTATAAATGTCATCCTAATACCTTCCAAGGAAAGCAAACTAAGAATATCTCTAATACCCTATTTTTATGTCTTCCACATTTCTTATTAATTTTACGTGTTATTTTTAAATACAGTGACTAATTAACATTTTGTCATATATGGTAATAATTTCTAGTCTGTAAATATACCAAATTATTAATTATTTTGATAAATTTATATATTATGCATGTACAAAATGCATCATCTGTGCATTAGTTACTCATATATATACATATACATATATGTATATATATGTTATATATATATACATATATACATATATGTTATATACATATATGTATATGTATATAACAGGCATAATACAATACCACAAAAATAATATACATATATTATTTTAATTATATATAATATAATATATATTATAATATCTAATATATATATATTTGTGGTATTTGAATTATTCCTGTTTTTTTTTTTCTTTTTGAAACAGAATCTTACTATGTTGCCCTGGCTGGCCTGGAGCGCATTATGCAGCCAAACTTTTCCTCAAAGTCACAGCAAACCTGTCTTTGCTTCCCATGTACAGAGCTTACAGCTATCCACTACTATACTGTTTTATGTTTTGGGGGAAATATTTTTAAATATATTAAGAAATAATCTCATGAGATCCAGACGAGATTTTGTTTTATGTTTCAAAATTTAAATTTCATCTTCCCCTGCAAACTCTCTATGTTTCTGTTGTAATGTGTATACCTTTAAGGATTTGTTATTTTTTCTATTAATCTCTCTGTCTTCAATGCATACAACCTATTATTCAGTTGTCTCTTCCTAAATTTAATCATTATTATTTTTATGTCACTTGAGAGCCAGGGCCAGGCTGACTTTATGACAGGCACAAACGGGCAGTTTGGGAGACTAGGCTTAAGTTTCTGTTTCTTAGAATTGGAAAAGTCCAAAACAAGTTGATTAGTTGATTCCAGGAAAAAAAAAAAAAAAAAAAAAAAAAAAAAAAAAAAAAAAAAAAAAACACCCGTCAGAGACAGCCAATCAGGAAAATGTCCCACCAACTAGCCTGAAGAAGATGCTTCATCTTCTAGCTTGAAACAGGTATCAGCAAACGTACCCCAAATCTTCCAGAGCCTGAATTCATCACTAAGGCACCCACATATCTAGAGATAGAGCCAACTAATAAAGCAAAAGAGAGGTAAATGTCCCTCATTCTTACCCTAAGAGTCTTTAAATTGACTCTGAATACCTCTGCCTTCCATTTTGGTGTTCGGTGGACCCCTGCATGCAGGTTCTTGGCACAATAAATACTCTTGGCTGTCGTATCCTATTTAAGTCTGGTGTATCATTCTTCATGAATCATGGAGCCTTACACATTAAAATTCATAAATATTCCATGAGAAATAAAATAACCTTTATCACATCAACCAAAACAATTATGAGCAGATAAAATATTAATAATTTTATAAAAATAAATAAAAGCAAAGTTACTCTTTCACTAAAATATTTTTAGACGCTCAATGTATTTATATTCAACTCTGATGCTTATGTTATTTTTCCTGAACAAATGACAGCAATTTCTGTTTAGTTTAACCCATCTCTTCATCATTGTTGGAGGAGTGGACAAAACAACCTAGCTTGTTAAATTCCAGGTAGATACCAAATGTGAGGAAGAGAGACAATTCTATCTCTTCAGACATTCATTAACTGTCAGAATGGATGGGGGGCAGTAGCCTGATTGTTTCTGGAACCTGTTTCTCGTCAATGTTTCAAATAGCCTGTAGGTCTGGGGCAACTGAAATTTGTCAGTTTGCAGCCTTAGTTCTAATTTGTGCTGATCAAATTTCCCAAGAGCAAAACCTTTTTCCTTGTATTCTTGTGTTTTTTAGTTATAGTTCTGGAATTATGTCTTGATCTTCTCTATTCCAGTTTACAGAGTTCCTGTTACTGCATCTTAAACCATCTTCATGGTTTCATCTCCACTAAATTTACATTAGAATTGTCTTTTTTGGCCGTTATGGCAGATGCCATTTCAGGAAGGCTCAGTATGGTGAACTTTCACAAAGTACCAGACATCTAGAGGAGCTTGACTCCAGTCCATCCAATCTCATAAATTGCATGAACCAGAGTTGAGACTGGAAAATCGACATTCCATAGAATAAGAAAATTGAGCATTACATATGGTTCAAATGTGTGTTTTCATACCTTTGCCTGTTAAGTTGTGGCACAATACTCACCCATAATTCCTAGCTATAAACATTCTCATTACAATTATTAAAAGAGTTTGCATTTGAATTTTCCATCCTTTCTCATATTACTTAATATATGTGATGCAATCACAGCTCCTTGCATTTTCACTTTTCTATCAAGCTTTGAGCTCTCTAGCCTTTAATAGTATTGACGATATTCAACTTTTACCTATTTAATAAGTATTATCTGAGTGGATGAACAATACAAAATTTCAAATGTGGAGTATGATGATATTGCAAACTTGTATTAATAAGTAAGGCTGAGGTGAAATCAGAGACTGAGATGATAGACAATTTTCTAGTGTTTTCTCCAATGTATCTCTGAAAAATAAATTAATAATTGTAATCCATATCAAAACTTCTCAATCATAATTTTATGATTTAATTGAAAGATTTTCAAATATGTATGAAATTAAAATTTTATCTGTGTGACCTATGCTGGAATTTTATTAGAAAAAGTCTGTTAATATTCTAATGTTATATAAATAGGTACAGTAGACCAATACTTTTAAGCCTTTTCAATATTTCATTATTATATAAGGCTAATAAAATGACAAAAATAAGTCCTAAACAAGTTACAAATAACTAATAAATATGGGACCTATTGTTAATCATCTTTAATATCTCTAACATGTATTTTAGTGTGTTGTATGGACTGAATTTTTTGCCTTTAAGATATCTGTGCTGAGGCTTAACAGTCAGCATGAGTACTTTTGAACAGCTTACATGTTGAGAGATTCTTTGGCATGGCAGTTTGAAGTCACTAATATATTAAAAAACATCATGTTCTAAAAAGTGTACTGATTTAATTTTACCTATTTTCTATAGCTACTACAACAGACTCACGAACTGGAAAGCTAACATCAGAGACTCAAAATTCTCTTGTTTTCACTCACCACAGAATTTCTGTAGCACAGAGAAACACCCAAGTATTCACAGTCATCCTAAATAATCTGTTTATGATTCTCTCATCTTTGCTTCTGATATAACATATTTTACTATCAGTGATGAAAAAACCCAGCCACATCCCTTATTTAAAGACATTTGTTATTATACACAAAGACCAACATACATTCTTTCTAGCTCAATGTCTTTATTTAACATTATATGTTATGTACTTTCTAAGTTCTAGTAATCACAGCCAGGAATCTTTTGAAAGTCAATTTTAACAGTTGAAAAAAAGCTGCAATATTTATAGCCAGGCCCTGTGGCATTGGTTTACGAAGAGAAACAAGCTAATAAGATACTAGTTACTTTGATAGAGGGGCAGGACTAGGCTTGATAATCTAATCTAAAATAAACAAAATTGAAGTGATGAATAAATAAAGCTCATCATAAAGAATGACAGTCTTATTTCATAGTGAAGATTGCTTAGCTACTTGATTGAATTTGTTCTTGAAGTTTGTACATGTATTTGTGAGAAATATCTATTATGTTAGGTTTGAGATGGTAAGTCATTTTTCATCAAATTATAAAACAATACTACATGGTCTTTATATTAAAAACTTTTGTGGAGCTAACATAAATAAGAGATTCATACTTCATATACTTGAATGATTACTGTAAATTTTTCAGTGAAGAGTATAATTGTACACTAATCTGTCATAATTTAGAGTACATTTATCTTAGCAGTGTAAAATTAAATTGAATTATCAAGACAAAGATGAATCTTACATTGTGATATTAACATGATTCACTGTAATAACTGAATGTTTGATAAATGTTCACTATTTGGTAAAGGTAATAGAGTGAATTTATTCATAAATATATAAATATACATCCATGAATACATATATAAAGGGCAGGGAGAGTTTTAGAGTTGCTTGTTTTAGTTTCCTCAGACTATCTTATGCTGGGCTCCAAGTTGGTCTTGGCAGCTCGAGACAATTAATTCTGTTTCAGCTTCTGGAGAGGTACAAGTCAGCATTTCTGGTGAGCATTCCTTCACTGTTGCATCTCTCTTCACATATCTCCCATTTGCATCCAGGAACCTGAATACAGAGAAAAAATATATATTACAGATGCTTTGAGCTATTTATATGCTAAAAATGAAATGCCTAATATATCTTAAGAAATCTTACCTTCTTAAGATAGACATTAAAATAAGCCAAGACAGAATACGGCATTCAGCATGACTACTTTAAATCAGGAATCACAAAGAGAGTAAGGACAGTGAGACAGTCTTTTCCTTTCTGAAATCTGCCTGGTTAGAAGATGCGAAAACAGTTTGCTAGGAATGAGAAGCCCCACAGATAATTAAAAGTGAAGATTTTCTACAATACGGAAAACATTTAAATGCTTTTCATTTCTCTTGGAGTTATTTTGTTAAATTTCTTTTTGATGCATAGCAACATTAATATCCTATAGAGAAAAATGCTTGTGGCATATTTGAATACTTAACTATTGGTATCAGTAGGAGAATATTTTTTCTATCCAGTATTCTTCTTTTTACCTTGGGCATGTCAAATAGAAACCATCTGGTATGCCAGATGCTTGCTTTTCTCTTTACACATGCACAAAGTATAGGTGGAAGGCATCCAGAATCCCAGACACCATTATCCATTTTGTTTACCATCATCATTACCATCTTTCCAGCATTTAATAATGATGTTGTTTTCTCTGGTTGGTAGTGAGGAAAAGATGTAGATGCTGATCAAATGTTTACCCCCTACTATTTGATAGAGAAATTTTCATTGGCCAGAAGTCTAGAATATGACTTATTAGAAATCTGTTATTCATAAAATTCAAAGGCATAAGGTTATATTCCTTTTAAAATTAATTTTAATTAGTATATTATTAATTAACATCTTTACATGGAGGTTTGCTTTCCTTAACTTCAAACAATTCTGAATTAGTTATATGTACTTTCATGTATTGCCAGATTTTGTAAAAGGAAGACAAATTTTTCTAATCATTAATTTTATTACTTGTAGTGATTTTATCAAAATACATTTATATGAGTATATGAATATCTCTCTCTCTTTCTCTGTTTGTGTGTGTGTTTGTATTTTCTTTAATTTGTATAGATATCAATACATACAAGAGGAAACCATGTCACATTTCAAAGTAAATAGTGAATCCCTTATAAATGGAAATACTGGGAATTAACTACTTAACATATTAGTAAATTCCAGTGGTTAGAATTAAAATAGCTGTGCAATTCATTTATAGTAGAGAATTTGGATACCCTTTGCCCTTTTTTGTTTGATTCTTTTTAAAATATTTCATTTTTATTTTTAAGTGTGAATGTTCATAGTGGGTACAGTTGCTCACAGAGGCCAGAGTCTCCTTACTTGAGTTTTAGGACCAAACTTTAATCTTCTGCAAGGGCAGTTTGCAATCTTAAACACTAAGCCATTATGTCAGCCATATTTATCACAAAGATATCTGAAGATCCATCATAGGATAACAATATATATTGTTTTCAGGTGAGATAGAATTTCAGGCATCTGAGTAGGATGAATGAGATATAAAAGCATTAGTACTTTCTTTATAGAATTTTAAAACATTTAATGTATCAGTGCACATACATATCACACTACCCACAAAGTAGATTAGCATAAGCTTGGTGAATTCGAGTTAGATCCTTAAAAAATTTTTATACAAAAGATAATAGTTCAAGAGTTAAGATTAATAGAGAAATACATTTAATAAAAATTAACAGCTAACTCTGGCTTTTCTCAAACTAAAGCTTCAGATGGGTAGCATGGATGTGTTGAAGAAGGAACACCATTTATCATTTGGCCTATTCTGTGGACTTACAGGGAATGTTATCATTTTCTCCTAAGTTCTTAAAAATAATTAACTAGCAGGACAGTGATGCTGCACACCTTTAATCTCAGAACTTGGGAGGCAGAGGAAGGTGGATTTCTGAGTTCAAGGCCAGCCTGGTCTACAGAGTGAGTTCCAGGACAGCCAGGGCTACACAGGAAACCCTGTCTTGAAAAACCAATAATAATAATAATAATAATAATAATAATAATAATAATAATAATAATAAACTAGAAAGCAAGACTATATCAACTCATGAATAGTTTGTGAAAGGGAAATCAAAATCACTCAGTATTCAATGACTTTACATATGATTTCTAACAATTATGTAAATAAATGTCAATGTATGCTTGTAGAACCTATTAGTCAAAGTACAATTTCCACCTTGCGGGAAAAAAATATCATTGAAACAACAAAGACTGTATTATAAAAAGCTAAAGTATACAATCTCTTTATTAAAAACAATGATAAAAAGTCCCATATAAAAATGTGATCAACTGGATTTATTAAGTGACAAAAATGATTGTGTATCATAATGGAAATTTATTCAATAAAAATGGATATTATACTCCTTAGCAAAGCTTAGCAGAACAAAAGCAAGACTACACTAACTTCATAATGCTGTATTATTTTCATAGTGCACCAACATTTCTTAAACATGAATGGTTAAACCAGACAACATGTTAAAGATTCCTAAAACTAAAAAGGGGCAATATTGAAGACCTACAACAATAGAACTATTTTCTCTATATACTTAGAGGTTAGCTAAAAACTTCCAAAACTATTGCTACTTTCATTCACCATTATGAATGAAATAGGAGATTTCAATCTTACCTATTACAAAATAAGAGAAAATTTTACATGTATATATACATGATAATATTTTAATAATTTATACTACCAATAACACTGTATAAGTTTATAAGATTCATATATAATGTGTATCTACATATTATATATATATATATGTATATTTAAGTCCCTTTCAATAGAAAATAGAAAAACATTCGCTTATTTCATGGTATTTGAGGTGCTGTGAATCCAAATCAGAGCCAGATGAGTTCTATCTACATAGTTTGTAAAATGTATTCTTGGCTGTGAAACAGGTTTTTCTGTTATTTTAATTTTTTTTCATTTTTTCCCATTTTAGTTTTCGATTAATCATTTTTAAAAGCACCAAATAAAAAAATTCCACATCAATAGTAACCAGACCAAAAGAGGAAACAGCTTAATGAACTTCTAACCATTGAAAGAAGTAATTTATCACGAGAGCTATGGACCTTGACATTAGATTTTATACTTTTATTATTAAATATATTTCCTCCTTTATAACTCATGTCAATTACATAAATTCAGTCTTTTTTGTCCCTTAATCTTTATCTTTTCTCATTCTCCTTTCTACATGTTTCTTTACCTATATTTACATTTGTTAATATATAAATAAATGTATAAGAGAAATGTATATATATATAAATATACTAGATTCTGTATAAGAGTGAGGGCATTTGTTTTTTACCTTCCTGAGCTTGCATGACACTGTTTAATATTTTACATTGAGAGTCCATTTATTTTCCTACAAATTTTGTAATTTTATGTTTTTAAAATTGAATAATATTTGGATATTTTTACAAATATATAATATTGATGATTTAAATGAGAAAAAATTCATCCACAGTAAGTCCAGATAGTTAAGTGTTTCAGAATATGTATAATGAAAAAAGTTGAGGAATTCTACCCTGAAATCATCAAGATATTTGAAAAGAAAATCACAGATGATAGATGATAGAAAGGCTGCCAATCCTTGTGAATTGGAAGAATTAATATTGTAAGATGGTTGTATTTACATATTTAATGGAATATCTATTAAAATCCTCAAATTATATTTAGCTGGTTTAGAAAAACTAGACTCATATAAAGCCACAAAAGACCATGCACTTTTAATTAGCCAAAGCATTCCTGAGGAGTCAGAACTCTGTTAAAGACATTATAATACCTAAACTAAAATTATAGAACTAAAATCTCTGAAACACCTTGGTGCTTGCATAAAAATAGACATGAAAGCCAATGAAACAGAATAAAGGACCCATAAAAAATGGCAAAGTTGTGATCACTTAATTTTTGACAAAGGCATCAAAATCTACAATTTAACTAAATGTTGCTTGAAAAACAGTGTTTCTTGCTGCACAAAGATGAAAATAGATTCTTATCTTCACATTGTACAATAACTAATTCTAAATGCACAAAATATCACAATTTATATTTCTAGAACACTGAAACATATAGAAGAAAACATACAGAGTACCCTGTAAGTTACTGAATTAGGCAAAAATCATTTGAATATAAACCATCAGCATAGGAACTAACTCTAAGGAGAAATGGATGACTACATGAAAATGATTTCTTCTGTACAATAAGCAGAAAAAATAGTGTATAAATGGGGAAAAACTTTCTCCAACTATATTTCAGACAAGAGGCTAATATCTAGAACTCACAAAGATTTTAGAAATGAAACAACAGAACAAAGTAATAAAAAATCCAATCAATGAAAGTGCAAATGACCTGAATAGTTTTCAAATGAAAAGAAAAAACATATCAGGAAGAGTAGAGAAGGAGGAGAGGAGGAAGAAGAAACCTGACAAATAAAAGAAAGGAAGACATATTGAATATTAGTTCTCTATCAGATGAGGAGTTAGTGAAGATTATTTTTCAATCTGTAAGTTGCAGATTTGTCACATTGACTATGTCCTTTGCCTTACAGAAGCTTCTCAGTTTCATGAGGTCCCATTTATCAATTCTTGATCCTAGAACCTGAGCCACTGGAGCTCTGTTTATGATATTGCCTCCCATCCTGTGAAAATGAGTTTGAGTCTCATTCCTATTGTCTCCTCTTGGAGAAAAAGGAAAAGAAGAGGAATGTGATGAGGAAAGAAGGGGTTAATGACTAGACTGTAAAAATAAAAGCTCACAATCCAGAAAAACAAACAAAAAATCCAAAAAAAGCAAAAGAAGAAAAAAGAAAAAGAAAAATGGCCAGTAGACAGTTTTAAGTTATTTTAGTAGATATAGCAAATTAGCAGGGCTCTGAGACACCTCCTCACCTCTGTCACAATGGCCATCATCAACAAATATGACAATAAACGTTGGAGGGATATGTGAAGAAAAAAATGTTTTGGTGGGTGTGCAAACTTCTCCAGCTTTTGTGAAAATGTCTTCAGGGTCAATTTTTAAAGATAGAATCACCATATAATACAGCTCTTTCACTTCTGGGCATATCCCGAGATAACATCATAACATAGTAAAGACATGTTTGTAGGTCAATGGTTATTGTTAATTTACTCATTAGAGCAAATAATTAATTGAGAACAGTCTAGTTGTCCATCAAAAGATGTGTAGACATTTTCTTCTCTTTTCTTTTTTTCTTCTTTATTTTCCCTGAAATCATCCTTTTTTACAAAAAAAAAAAAAAAAAAAAAAAAAAAAAAAAAAGCATGACAGATTGTGCAGAGAATCTTATAACCATCTCACAGGACTAAGAGAATAGTTTACTAATATATTAATTAAAGCTAGTTGTATTTTTCTCTAGTGGCAACAATGATACTGGTGTATCTCAATATCAGTTCATATGTAGTTGTGAAAAATGATTTCTGCATTGATCTCTATATCCCAAGTGGTTAGCCAAAATTTTCCAGTAATTATATATTAAATCATAAAACTCAGTTAAAGAAAAGACTTATTTCTCCTTCTAAATGAGGCATCTGGGAGTCGATGGGATTGGGGGGGGGGGTGGAGACCCTAGCTAAGCCTCCTAGTAACTGGGCATATAGATACTGAAAGTTTTACTTCCTGTATCCAGGCGGGATTTTTCAGTGGGTGGAAGGCAATACCAGTCCACCCACATGAATTTTGACCTAAAATTTATCCTGACTACAAGATATACAGGGATACAGATGGAGTTGAGACTAAGGAGATGTGCAACAAATGACTGGCCCACTATGGATTAGTCTTCCCTCTGAGACAAGAATGGGAGAGGGAATGAAGGGAGAGGTTGGAAGGTTGGGACTGGGAGTAGTGGAAAAAATGGGTAGCTATGATCAGGGAGTAAAGTGAATAAATAAATAAAGAAAAAATAAATAAAAGAAAAGAGTTATCATTCACTGCTGCCAGAACTAGGTACATCATTTAAACAAATGCTGATTAACTCAGATGCTGAATGATTATAATGATATAAAATATAAATTTTAAAACATGGGTGATCAAAGCACAATGTCTTAAAATATGAATCTAGAAAAACATCTTCCCAGTTATGTATAGAGCCAAAATAGCCACAGCATGATAAAATAAATATTAACCAAAAAATTTTCTACCATAGTGTAGCGTTAAGAGAGTGCAAAGAAAACCATGCGCGTAAAAATTTTCTTGAATTAACTGGGCATGCTGATTCACATCTTTAATTCCAGCACTGACTTAATCCCAGGACTGAGGCAGAAGCAATCAGACTTCTGTTAGTTTGATGCCAACCTGCTTTACATATTAAATTTCAGAAGAGACAGAGCTACACAATGTGACCCTGTGTCCAAAAAGTGAAACAAATAAAGATTTATTGATTCCCAAAACATGAACATATTGAACTATTTTCTCCAAGGATAGCTATGATTGTGTCTCATTGACCCAACGACATGTACATTGGATAAAAATTATAGAAAGTATAAACTGTCACTAATGAAATCAAGGATATTTTACTTAATTTTAATTTTATTATTAAAAATTAATTTTATTGTTAAATTAAAAATTCAGATACCATCTTTCTAGTATTTTTCATAAGCATCCAAAGCACATTTAGTGAAACCAAAATGAAACAAGAATATTTAAAAATATTTTACACAATAAAATATACAATAAAAAGAATAATAAAGTATCCAATAAAAAGGAATGACCAAAATAAAAAAAAAGTAATTTTCACAATTTAAAAATCTGAGGAAAATACAAAACTTGACAGCGTTAGTTCTAGTATATCTTTCAGGTCATACACCATTGTAGAGCACAGGGTATGAGGCCAAGTTGGATTCTGCATTTCTCTTTCAGTAGTATGAAGATGTCCAGTGAATTGGGTAGGTGCTTGTCTTTAGCAATAGGGTTTTGTTGTCTGCTTGTAAAGAATAGTCTGTATACTTCATAACACCCCAGGTTGTTGGGGGATTTTCATGGAACCTCTTTGGCCAAAAAATCCAGTTATATAGAATCCAAAACCCAGGACTGGAAACTGTGTTTGATGATAGGAAACAGCCAGTTCAGACTCTAGCTCTTCAATTCTTTGACCATTTCTTTCAGATTGCTATCATATATGTATATAATTTTAAAAAGGTTCTACTGTTCTAGGTTTCCATACTATCCCTCAGATACCACTTAATTGTAGCTGTCTTTCTCACATTTCCTTCTTTAACACTGTTTTTCTTCCTATTTGATCCTCCATTTCCAGCCTTCCAGCCATCCACAATTGTCTATTTTAACCCCCGTTTCTAATGACATCTATATGTACCCTCTAGTCTTTCAGTGTATAGAGATATAGTTACCATTTAACTAGACAGTTCCACCCTCTGATCTATATATTTATGAACACTGTAATTTTATAATAGCCCACACATGTAACTACATATGTATAATCATGTAAAAGCAGGTCATGTTTCATTAATATGTAGAAATGTAAAAGAAAAATAAGTGTGACAGGAAATGGAGTACAATAGCCTAACAGCATGAAGAGTTTTCAAATGCTGCTTTTGGGAAATGACGCCACACTAATTTTTATATTCTGTGATAAAATACTTTTTAGTGCTTTAAAGCAAAATAAAAACATTCATAAGAGTTCAAAGGACAAAGAAGTTAAACCTACTTCTCTTAATCAGTAGATATGCTGGCACTGTAGAACAGTAAAAAATGACTAGATTTCAAGAAGTGTCACAGATGTTGACTGCAATATGAGAAAAATGTATTCACTAGGACTACTGCTTATATAGAACATAATAAATTGAGAATATGACATAAATTAGAAAATTACATTATCTCTTCTATTCATAGACAAATACTATAAAATTGGTGACAGTGTATTGACAAGATATATACACAGTGACTACAAAAATAGAATATCCCAATTCTGGAAGTGTTTTTTTCTGGGATTCTGGATAAAGCATGTGTCTGTTTGGGCACATCAGGCCAGGGGTGTCTCCTGTAGTGATTTAGAAGGCAGTTCAGAGAGGAGAATGTCAGATGTTTCAGGAAAAGACAGAGAACCTATGGATTTCAACATGAGCAGGCAGAATCTCAGATACCTTCATCATATTAAAGGGTTTGTGTCCAGTGGGTCAGATATTTATTATTTTCTGAAAAAAAAAATCTTCCCTTACTACAACTCTTGGTATTCTATGGAAGCAACCTTTCTGTTATCTGGACTTTTCTGTTTGATTGTAGATGCTTGTATGATTGAAATCACATAATATTTGTTTTTCTGTAACTGAGTTATATTGTCATATTTTTACCATTTTATCAATGAAAGGAAACCTTATGTTTACTGCATATGTCAGTGGACAAGAGAGTTCTTTTGGTGGTTTTCTCATCGGCGCTCTGTAAATAATGATGTAATGAATAAGAGAATATAATCATTTTCTCTAAGAATCTGTGCTTTCAATACTTTGGGCCATATTCTTACAAACCTTAGCACTTTTGTAAATTATGGATGAATCACAATACTATTTCTGTACAGTGGCTAAAAAATGTTATGTTTCCGCCAATGATGCAATACCATAATAATTTTTGATAATGGAACTGATAATTTTTCAAACATGACAGAGCTGATTGTATGATATTGTATCTAATTATAAATTTGACCTTCATTTTTGTGAGGATTTTTAGATATATAATGTTTATTTGTATTTTTTCATAGCAAATGTTTTGTGAATGAGTTGACTTTGGGGTTTTATATCTTTATTACTTTATTTTATGTATTATAATATCTTAATCATTGTAACATTATAATAATTTTCTAAAGAAGGAAATAACATCTGAGCTAAGTAAAGTTCATTCTTTTCTAAATATTATAATTGCAATTTTTGGACTGTTTTGTGCATACATTTTATATTTGTGTGAAACATTGCTCTGGGGTTATGCATTGAAACTCTGTATGTAGCTTTTTGCATCTGGGCTTCTGTGTTGGTTGTGTCAGGCTTCTCCTCCTTCTGATAACCCATTGATTGCTTATACCATCATCTCCATCTGTTGATCTAAGTGCTGGCAAATGAGGTCCATGATAATCATAGATGTTCCCATTTTCCAGCTATAAAAGTCAATCAGATATCTCAAACAATTGCTTAAGACCATTGTTGATACCTTTTTTCCTTCTGTTGTATGGAGGTAATAAAAATCAGAGAGTATATAGCTCTGCTATTTTCTATGCCATATAGTCATTTGGCAAGGGGGGATGTTGACAAAGTGATCTGATCTGAACTCTTTCCATGTAGGTGTTCTAGGTACTTTTCTGCTGGTAACTTTGGAGTTTCAGTGAAGGTATGAAAACTAAGTACTCCTTCATTTTTATATTTTATATGCTATCTTTTCTTTTTTCAGTTTATAAAGGAGTGTTTTCTTGAATAGCTTGCACTATTCTCAAATATTAAGGAATTAAGTTTCATTGTTGAAAATCATGACTACACAATTAACTGAAAATTATATAATTTTTCAATAGAAACCAAAATATATCTTGGAAGAGAGCAACATTTTTCTTGTCTTCTAGCACTTTACTGCATGTTGTATTGGCATTCTTGTTTCTTGATACTGTGTTGTAGACTATATTTTCATACTCCACATCTTTTCTACTCATTTTTTTTCTTTTCTTTTTTTTTTTTTTTTTTTTGGTTTTTTGGTTTTTTGAGACAGGGTTTCTCTGTATAGCCCTGGCTGTCCTGGAACTCACTCTGTAAACCAGGCTGGCCTCAAACTCAGAAATCCACCTGCCTTTGCCTCCCAAGTGCTGGGATTAAAGGTGTGCACCACCACTGCCTAGTTGCTTTTCTACTCATTTTTAGTAATAGAACATACTGCAATAGTAGTAACATCTGTTCAATTAAAAAGAAAACTTTCTCATATGTTCATATTTTTCTCTACCTGTTAATCAGTTTTATAGGATGCAAAAGAAATTTAGATAAGTAGAAACAAATTTGCTTTTGTTTTAAATTACTAAAATGCAAAATTTCTCATACAATAAAAGCACATTTTTCAAAATAAAAATTTAAAAAGTTAGAAAGTAAAGTATTGACGAGCTTTAGACCAAGTATTGCAGAGAGTAAGAAACAGTTTCTCGTTGAATTTCTTATGTATAGTCTGAAAACTTGAACTTCAAGTCCCCAAGAGAAAGAAGTACATAAACTTCCCAGAAGATATAACTGGAGGAACTGAGAAATAAAATAGTAAATTAGTTTTTCTTGGCAATCAGTAAAAAGGTACAAAGAAATTTTAATCCAGTGACATGGCTTCTCGGGCAACGGGTTATATCTACAAATCTTCTAGGTCTTTGTATTCGGGCTGGAATGCAGACAAGTTGTACACAGTTAATTGATCCTGTGGCCCTCCTCTTCAGTTGCTACTGGCCACTGGCCTATGAGGACAAAGGAACCAGAAGCTGAAGGCAGGACTTAGAGAGCCTTGAATACTGATAGATTAATTTCTAGAAAAAGCTTCAGTGAGACAGGTCAACTTTATTCAGAGTGGAAAAGGGTTATTTAGATCTTGGGAATATGTTAGGAAATTACAAGGTGGATATGCATTATTTACTATCTTAGAGGCCTGAAAATGCTGCGTTTACATAAAGAGGAATTCTAAGAACCTAAGGTTCTTATCAGGAGAGACAACGTTGAACCTGTAATCTGGCCATAGGCTATGTGACTTTCCTCAGAAGGTTTTATTTGGGGGTGGGAGGTGCTCAAATGACATGATTATATCCAAAATTTGTCTAATTTGGTCTGATCAAAATTGTTTACAATTATAACTGTTCTCACTCTAGTAATATTTGCCATGAATAAGGCAAACATGGGACATAGATGTTTGAGCAGAATAGAAACTATAAAGAGCACATTAAAATAGATGAGAACTTTTGGGAAGTGGAGTTGGTTTTGTATGATATATCTGAGTGTGGTTGCTCATTGGGAATAATTGGATATTTGGAGTAGGAAAATGAAAACAAGGGAAAGATTGCCTTTAAATATTTACACTCAGATACTTATAGGACATTTTCTTACATGAAGTTTAACACACATATACTCCTCATTGTTCATTTCCTATCATTTTAATTCTATCTTAAAATTAGTTGTTGAGCTGAGGAAAGTTTTCATTTGGTTTTGAGGGTTTTATAGTAAAGTTACATTTCTGAAGCTTTTCCTGAGATGTAGGCTATGCTCAGCTTGACCCTCTGTACTTGCCCTTTCTGATATGCTAACCCATACTGAGTTCACATGCTGAGCAGTTGAATAGAAAACTGAATGCACTTCTAATTACCTGTCCTTCTTATTTATTCTTCTAAGAGATAGCTGGTCTGCTGGTTCCCTGCAGGTCTTTCCTATAATCATTAAACATTTCAAGAGGCAGTTGGTTTATGTTAAAAGTTCAATATGGCATAACTGTTTTTCTTCATCTTCTGAGGGGAAATAATTCAGTCTTGTTTGAGTATTCTATTATACAGTATCTCACTGAAGAGCCAGAATTTAATGAGTTTGAAGACAGGTAGGTTGTATTTTCAAATGGAGAAGGCAATGAAGTAGACATGTAGTGCTTATTTTCTTTCCCAAAGCCACAAGAATGGCATTCCATATTGATTGGTCTACAAGAAATAATATAATTTTACAATGTCCTTGGCATAGCATAGATCCCCACCACCAAGATATAAGGGAGCCTGTCTTCACCAGGATTCCAATGTGGAATGTATTTAAATCTAGCACTTGAAGTTTCACACTTCCACGAATGATAAAAATAAATTATTTCTATAGAGTACTTCCTGTGGAAAATCCTACTGTAGAATAGACTGTCAGGTATGTCTAGAGCAATAATAAAATTATCAATGATTAATCTAAACAAAGATACTATCCTTAATATTGTATTTTTTCTTTTCTTTTCTTTCTTTCTTTATTTATTTACATTTCAAATGTTATCCCCCTTTGCAGTTTCCCCTGCTACAACACCTCTATCACATCTCCTCTTTTGCCTGCTTCTATCAAGCGACTCCCCTACCCACCCACTCACTCCCACCTCAGAGCCATAGCATTTCTTTACACTGCGGCATCCAGCCTTCACAGGACCAAGGGCCTCCCCTCCCGTCGATTCCAGATCAGGCCATTCTCTACTACATATGCAGCTGGAGCTATGAATCCCTCCATGTGTATTCCAAATAATACACATGGTGGTTTTGTCCCTGAGAGTTCTAGGAGGGCTGGTTGGTTGATCATGTTCTTCCTATTGGATTGCAAACCCCTTTAGCACCTTCAGTCCTTCTAACTCCTTCATTGGGGTACACATGCTAAGTCAGATGGTTAGCGGCAAAAGTATCTGAATCTGTATTGGTCTGGCTCTGGCAAAGCCTCTCAGAGAACAACTATACTAGGCTCCTTCCTGTCAGCAAGCACTTCTTGGCATTATTTTGTTTTTACTACAGAACATTTTAATTGTTCTTTTGTTTTGAAGTTATGAATAAAACTTACGTGTTTGAGTATAGGCTTCTCTGTATAGATAAGTTGGAAACTGTGCTGATTAGAAAGAAGAAGCACATTTACTGTGTCATATTGAAAAAGCTAGTCTCCTTAAAAGAAACCCACTGCTGTATATAAAAACTTTCAATAACAAGACACAAAAATTCCTTGATCTTTTCACCAGGACCTGTGGTTATTTTATGTACATTTTAAAATAATGGAGTCTTTAAAATTCCATGTCAAGTGGTAATAAACAAAGGACATGTCATCCAGTTTTATTTTGTTATATAGTATACAAACGCAAAAATGTAGTGTGTATGATTGTATTGATTTAGTGAAGGATTTGTATTACAAATATTAATGATTGCTTATTATATGCCAGACAAGATCCTAGCCAAAAATCAAGGGATCATAAACAAGTCATAACTATTCTCTATCAGAGTCAGAAATACTAAAACTACTGCCATACAAATCTGCCAAAATAAGATTCCAACATCTGTGACTAACAACATTAAATTTCACTTCAAAACCTCTATTAATAAATATCTATAATTGTTGGTAATTCTCCAAGTCAACCTCCCTCTTGACAATAAGCTTTGTGGAATATAACATAAACATATACACGAAACACATAAGCTTTTTTTATACTTTATTTCTTGTTTATATGAGTAGTGAATATGTCCACATGCAATAGAGCATATGTGGAAGGCAAAGGATAATTTCCAGGCAGCTCTTTCCTCCCACTTTTACATGGATCCTAGGCATAAAACTTGGGCTTTCAGGTGTTGCTCACAGAGGAATATCACAGATGCAATTTAAAAAAAAAAAACTAATTGAGTGATGTTGGAAATGCCTATAAAATATCATATAAAATATTAGATTTTTAAATATTGAGGAGTAATTTTTAAAGGATAATTAGCAAAGGGTGAACAAATTGGCAGAAAAATATAACAACATGGGTAGAGCTATAAAAAATCATTAAAAATAAAAATGGAAAAATATGTAAAGGAACTGAACTGTCCCTCAATTTACTGATCATGTCAGTGGAAGACAATGAAAACAGTAAAATCATGTGCAGGAAATTTGTCCATAACCTGACTTAGTAACAACTTCAAATTCACACCATACCCAATTCTTGTTTGTTTTTTTTTCTTATTTTTATTGGATATTTCATTAATTTACATTCCAGATATTATCCCTTTCCCCATTTCCCTTCCCTAGAAAACCCCTATCCCATCCTCCCTCCTCTTTTCTGCTTTTATGCCATTTGAATTACATGCAAATATTAAGGTCAGTTCTAGGTTGAGGGACTAGCAATACAATAGATGCAAATATTCAAGGAACAAGCAAGACAATAAACACAAATAGCCAAAGAACAAGCAAGGCAATACACAAAATTCCATGAACACTCTGGTGATCACTGTTTCTAGGGGCTTATCAGGATGTCCAAAATATCTGAGCCAACTTCCCTGTCCTAGCCTGAAATTATTTTCACGTCTGAAGCCTACTTCCTTGTTCTAATCTAAAATTTAGATTCCTGTCTGAAATTACTTTTTTATTCTAGCCTAAGATTCAGATTCCTGTCTGAAATTACTTCTTTGTTCTACCCTAATGTCAGATTCCTGCCTGAAGGCTACTTCTTTTTCTTGGCCAATGTCATATTCCTGCCAAGCAGCCCATTTCCTTGTCCTTGGCCCATGTCAGATTCTTGCTAAGGAGCCCCCAATACTGTCCGCCTCTTCCCCTTTCTTATTTCATTAATAAGACTGAGCATTTTGTAGGCTGTTCTGACAAGAATGCCTCCCTTACCCATCATGGAATATGCATTATCAAAAGCAATCTTAGTGCTGTCTTAGTCACTTTACATAATGTCTTTACATAATGTCACTTTACACAGTGAGATTATGAATTTCAAGAATGCTGCTCTTTTAAGCATTGATGCGGTAGATACTGCTGATAAAATTACCCATGGCCTGAGGTCAGTATTTCTATTTTGGTCAAGCTTCAAGAATGGCATATATAGCTTGATCAGGCTAGCCCTTTTTGTCCTGGGAATACTTTTATTCCTGTGTATCGTATTAAAACTTATCTTTAACAATAGCAACATGTTGGCAGCCAAAGTACATGGCTTGAACCTGAAAATGGACACATAGACAGAGTTATTAATTTAACAGGCTGGCAAGCCAAAGATGGGTAAGATTCTCCACATAACCTTACCAACCATACCTAATTCTTAACGCTTATTCTAAAAGTGTTATAAAAATAATATTAATTTTGATATAAAACGTGTATATGGGATAGAATTAATTACATAGGCAAAGGAGGGTTGCGTAATTATCTATCATTTCAGAAATGGTTAAATTGAGTAAATCTGGACATTTTCAGAATGATTCTGTATCTGCAGTAAATTGTATTTTATAATGTGGATGAGCAATGGTGAAAACACATTTTCCAAATCATAATTTAAGGGTCTGTGTGATATGTCTCTTATACATAACACAAAATCCCTGCAGAGTAAAAACAATTTTTAAACATAGTGTCTTTTAAAAGGTATATATTTTTGGTTTCTAATTATGATATATTTACATAATTTTCCTTATTTTCTCTCTACATATCCTCCTGAAATACTATTTCATCTATAAAATATTTTTACTTCAGTATGTGATAGAATGAAGAAAATGGATGTTCTGAAAATACAATTAGTTTAGGAAATAATATTCTAATAATATTCTTATAATATTCTAAAATTTATATTCTACATATAAATTTTAAATATATTTTTTGGAAAATTTCTTTGCAGCTAATTCACATAATATAATCACTTTTAAACAAAATTGCAACCATCTGGTGAGATGATTTTCCTAGTACTGTTTGAATGGCTATTCTTGCACACAGGGTCACATTAAAATACTTTATACAAAGAAGCTATGATAGTTAATTTTCAGAAACGTAATTTTAATCTCTGATACTGAAGAATGTTGATATTATCAAAACAGTGAGAATTTTCAGCTAACCTGGTAAACTCCATACTTTCACTTATTCCTTAACTGAATTATAGAAAAAATTGAACCCTGATGTTTTATTATTGAATGTTTGTAAAAATGATTATTATATAGCAATGAAAACCTAAGTGATTTTGTTTAAATGATAATAATATAACTGAATATTTAAGAAGTATGTAGCAACTCTATTTTCATATACATTACATAAGAATGATGAATGGAAATTATTACTAGATATAATTTATGTCTATAAAGCTGTGTTTATATTTTTCTCCAGCAAGAATTTACCCTAGCTAATAATTATTTTCTAAAAAGAAGTTTTATAATTAATTTTACTCCACTAAATATTGCCAACTGCTAAACTGAAAATCAAAATCAAGATCCTATATAGTAATCTTATAAGTGTTTCTGGTATAATTTTTTAAAAAAATGAATAAATCATGTGGAAAACATTGATCTAATCTAGTTATATAAAAATAATCTTATATTGTTGCTTTTACAAGCATTAAAAATATTCTAAAATTCCACTATTGGAAATGCTTTTGATAGAAAAGATTGATACATGTTGGAAAGAATAGAAACTTTAGTCTACCAGATATGGAGTACTGGGTGTAAAAACTGGGAGAAAGGAGTTCAAAGAGGTATTTAGGGATCTGGATCACAAGGTTGATTAGAAATCCTGGGATTTTAAAGAATGTGATGGACACACACTTGCATACACTACTTGTAATAATGGGTTTCAAACTCTTTGTCTTCTGCCCCTTTCTAGCCTACCATCCAAAGTAAAGGGAGAAAAGATGGTAAGTAGAACAAAAGGATGTGGATGTGTTCAGAAGTAGTTCTTTGGAGTTATTACAATCACTGTTTGTCAGTGCATTTTAGTTCAGTGGTGTCAGAGTATGAAACATGAATTAGCAGTGGTGGTAGGATCCAGTGGAAACAGCCAAGCCTTTACTATCACAATTAGCATGAGTTAACTGGAAGCAACCAGAACAAACCTGAATGCCAGAATTCCTCAGCCATGCCTCTCTTAAAGATGTGAAGATCACTGAATACTGGAGACCAAATGCATCTGCCCTGTCAATCTCCATTGAGTCCTATTTATACTATTTCCAAACACCATGTGTCCTGCCATGAGTCTTGCCTAAGCAAAACACCATGTATTTGCCTCAGCAATACACACGAGTCTGTATCATATGACACAATCAGAAACTTTCCCTTCAGACATTAGAGGCTTCTGCATATAAAACAAACTCAGTCTTGTTTGTAATAAGATCATCCTGAATATTCCCTTATTAACACAGAATATGGAATAAGAGCATCATTTGGGAGATTAGTCAAAATCAAGAGGCAGTTTATTTAATTTGGGCAATACCAGGAAAGATAGATGATGGCTATTAGTTAAAGATAGAATTGCTTGCTGTATTTTTAATACCGGAACTCCAGAAAATCTACAGATATGTCACTTTTTCTTGTTCCTCTATTTACTCAGGATTATTGAGTACTTTTAAGTAGATTATTTTAGAGTTTACACTTGACAAATCAATTGACAAGCAGACAGTAATTATATTAAAGAAACTGGTCTAAATAATAAACATCAGAAGGGATTTTGAATTCTGGGATGCTGTTAAAATTTGAGAATCTTAAGAGTAAATTATTTAGTAAGTAAGACAGGTCATTGAGAGAATTTAAAAAGTCAGCCTTACAATATTAGAAGACATGAAATTTTTTAAAAAAAAATATGACAAGAACAATTTCCCATAAAGAGGAGAAAGAAAAGGTTGTCTCAAAAGCATGTGGGAGCCTATGCTCTCTGTCAACTTGTGAGCCACCAGTTGACCGCAAGGCTAAGGCAAGAAAAAAGTTTTCAGTATTTTCCACTGCCTTAAAGAGACCTAATGCATAGATTTTATATATATATATATATATATATTTTTTTTCAGCAAAACATAGTGTCCACCATTATGAAAAAATTAAAGCATACGCAACAAAGAACATAACTGACAGTTGTAATATAGTGAAGAGGTGCTACCAAGATAAAAGATGAACTTGCAAGTCAGTCTAAAAATTGGAGAAGATGCAGTCTGATAAATGAAAACTGGCTAACGATTTGTAGGGATTGGAACGGGAGCTACTGAAGTTCACAGATTAAAATGAAAGATCGTTCTGTGAGGGCACATTCTTACCTATAATGGTGCCAGAAAAATCAGAGTGTGCACAAAGATGATATGGAAGTTTTCTGTACATATATCATGCAAAAAAGCCTTCAAGTTTGGAAAGCTAATAGAGATAACCTACCAAGGGATATTGTCATATTTATTAACATACAAATTTCAATTTATGTGTGGAACATAAAATATATTAAAAGTATTATATCTTAAATATTAAAGTTTTGGAGAGATAGCACAGCAGTTAAAAGCACTGACTGCTTTTGCAAATGTTCCAGGTTCAATTCCCAAGACCTACATGTAAATACATGTAGTATTTACCATTCCAAGGAATTCAGTGCTATCCTGTGGCCTCTGTGGGTGTCAGATATACTATGCTCATGGGGAAAAGATAACATTCAGGAAAATATTCACATACAAAAGTAAAAGAGAAACAGTTTAAAATCTGCTATATTGCTGAAACATGCACTTCGAATTAAATAAATGGCTTTTATGAAACTTCTGATTTTCTTTCCTATTCTTTGCCTTTTAAAGGTAGAAATGACTCTTTCCAAAAGCAAAAATATAAAGTAAATCAAAGAAAGAAAGTTGATGTAACTTTGATTTAAGCAGAGGAATTTTAATTCAGAAACATGTCTGCTATGGCAAGAGGTCACATTCAAAGTCCCCTAGGTTCAGTGATCTGGCTAGAATGCAGAAAGACATGCTTTGGATTACAGGATGATGTGGGTGAAATACAAAAATACCCTTAGTGTACATATTTAATACCTAATAGTGAAGGTAAGTTTAGTTTGTAGGAAGAAGCATCCATGTGAGAAAATTTTGTACAATTGAGGAACAAAGTGACAAAGAGAAAGATTTGACAGAATGAGTCAGAAATATTATACTTTCAACTCACAGAACAGTAAAGTAAAGAGAGGCTACTTAGCAGCCAGAAGTAAAGAAAGGTGGTATGGTATGTGTGTTTTACTTGGACAATTTTACAGATACAGGTAGCAAAAAGATCAAGCTAGACACAAGTGAAGACAGAATGAGAAGTCGCCAGAAGATTCAAACATATTGCTAAAGTTAGTATGAGGACAAGCAGAGCAATTCAGACAGAAGCCAGGAAAAGCCAGATTGAATCAATTAGCTTGGAAAATCAGATTGTATTGAGGCTAGAAGCTTCTAGGCCTAGCTCTAGAAATAGAACAGAGAAAGCTACACTCTGGGCTCATCTCTAGACATCTTTTTTTAAAGCTTGGCTACAGTTTTCATCTCATCCCAACATCTAAGGAACTACAAACATCATTTAGAGTATACACTATGGTAATCTGTTCTAATAAAATTTCTTCCATCAATAATTTGTTAAGGATAAGCAACAACAACAACATGAAGTAGACTTTTCTGTCATGGGCACTTTAGCCACAGACATAGGAGGCTTGAACTCTTAAGCTAGCATGCCATATGTCCCTTGTTCTCTAATTACTTCCTACATGCAAGTTTTTTGTAGGTCACTTCCTTTTTTTTAAAAGTGAACATACTCAGTTATCAGAGTCTCTCTACTCTGATAACTCTGAGGTAGTAATAGAAAGAAAAAGCACCAGGACCAAAGAGAATATGACAGTGAAGTGTCTCCTTCTGCAAATTTCACTTAAGCTTAACATAACTGTAATTTTATTGGATACTAAATTGCCACTGCCATACTGTTTAAATTAACCTTTTATAATTTATTCTAGAGAAGAGTTAAATTTGTCTATAAAACTTGCCCTGTATACAGCCTTTAACAAATGAACACTTTAATTTAATTAAGGTTGTATATTATGAAATGAATGAGTCAATGTCTCTTTTAATAGTATGTTCAGTCTCTGTTCAATTAACGTGATATTTTGAAATTGATCAATATAATCCTAGATGTCTTTAAAGTGTATGTATGTGCATGTACATATTACAGACTTACTTAAACACTTCAGTCATTCAGAAAATTGCAATATAAGACCTGAAGATTAAACTAAATGAGGTAGAATATAGGTTAAATGGTTAGAAATTCACAAACTTGCAAATGAGGACAATATGAAGCCTGAATTAATAGAGAAAATGAACGGTGTGTTTCTAATTATCACTCTTCATCACTCTTCAAGAATAATCAGCTTTTGCACATTCATTTTAATGACTCTCCATATTTCAAATAACCCTTTGATCAAATAGACTGTGCTTCATCCTCTGATGTCTTCCTCTGCTTCTAAAAAAAATCAAAATAGCTATTTTTATACTTTCCTTATTTCTCTAATCATGCAGTATTCATCTTTATCTTTTATTGCACCTTAGTGCCTGTTACTTGAGCAGATTATTTCACATAATTATTCTATTGTCCATGTATAGTGTTATAATAAAAATATAACATTTAATCTGTATTACTATCATTTCCATTTTAAAAATTATACTTTAATATTATATTTAGTTTGGACACAAGTGACTTATAATATGTATAAAATAAGAATCACCAAATTTAAAAGTTATTAACATGACAAACATTACTAAAACAGAAATTACTACAAATAGATATTAAATATAATCACACACATACATATATTTACATACAGATTTTAATGTTTTTTCATATGGCAAATATTATCTTGAAAGATGTGCTTTTCTGTTAGTATTTATGAACACAAAAATAAATTTTATAAAATTTAATAAAATAAATATTTATTAAAATACATTTAGAAAAATGTTTAAACTTGATGAACATTCATAAGCAAATTTAATATTAGGCACATACACATTGCATAATAAGAATGTTTCTCTTTTACTTTTGTGTGTGATTCTGTGTCTCCTAAGCATTCTTAGAATTTTGTATTTACCAACTACAACAAATGTTTTTTATAGAAAGAATTTTTATGCCAACTGTTACATTAAAATTTTCTGGGAAGACTGAAAGAAATCACCAGTCATCTGAGATGGGCATCAATGACAGACCAATGTATGATTTCACTAAAATCTAACTTGTGAAAAACAATGAATTTATTATTTTTTTCTTATAAAGAAGAAGTTAGGGGTTATTTATGGAAGCATCAGGATCCCTCAAACCTCATCATCATCAAAATTTCACCCCATCACTGACATTAAAGTCACAGATATTCCACCATTGCTTCAGTTGTTTTTGTAGTTATGGTATGTTACAATTGAGGTCCCTTGTAAGAGTACTTTCCACTAGTACCATCGTAGACCTGGCTAGCACTATACCAGTCTTCTCCAGTTACTCTGCTGCCCTATGGAGAAAATCCAAGATGGCATTTCATTATAACCAAAGGAAATAGCTCCAGATATCAGCTCAGTATTAGTTATTTCAATTTCTGGCATGCTTTTCTTCAAATGCAAGTTGTTATCATTATTTTCTTATTAGTGCTAATAAATTATTTCTGGCATCAAGTATAAAGTAAATAGCTACAGTGTCTGTTGTAGGGACTCAGAATTCAGTGGATCAAAAGGACATAACCTGAGTTATATGGTGAGAGCCTGGGCTGTGGAATAATACCCTGCACTAAAACAGAAAAAAAGAAGTAATTAAACAAACAAAAATACAAAAATATGTCTTGTCTTATAAATCACAAAATTATATATCTCAAGACTTACAACTAAATAATATTAAATATTACTGATCTAAACAAAAAATTATTAGATGATTCCTACTGATAATCTGCTAAACTTATAGATTAATATTTTTTCAACCATTATGAAAGACACTACCTCCTGCAGTAGATAGGAATAAATACAGAGACCTATAGCCTTACAATACACAAGAGCAAGATAGCTACAAACATGTATTTCTAAGTGTGATATCTCCCTTAAATTTCTCTCCTCAGATCTGAGAGAACCCCCTGGAAAAAGAAAGAGAAAGAATATAAGAACCATATTTGGTTCGGTACTATGTGGCAGATACTAAGTGGTGTGTGAGGGAACAGGTTCTCAAAATATTAACAAAGCTCAGATAAGAACATAGAGACTGAGGCTGCATGCACAGGGCCTGAACTGGTCTTCTGCATATGTG